>NC_069503.1:31402097-31644597 GCF_027579735.1 Bombina bombina
CTCTCTATACACAAACACTACTATAGACGCACTATACACAAGCATAACTATAGACGCACTATACACAAGCATAACTATAGACGCACTATACACAAACATAACTATAGACGCACTATACACAAGCATAACTATAGACGCACTATACACAAGCATAACTATAGACGCACTATACACAAGCATAACTATAGACGCACTATACACAAGCATAACTATAGACGCACTATACACAAGCATAACTATAGACGCACTATACACAAGCATAACTATAGACGCACTATACACAAGCATAACTATAGACGCACTATACACAAGCATACTATAGACTCTATACACAAGCACTACTATAGACGCACTATACACAAGCATACTATAGACTCACTATACACAAGCATACTATAGACTCACTGTACACGCACTACTATAGACTCACTGTACACAAGCATACTATAGACTCTATACACAAGCACTACTATAGACTCGCTGTAAAAAAAACAGGGGTAATTGACTACGCCCGGAAAAGAAAACAAGCTCACTATAAAGGGACCTCCTAACAAAGGACCCAGCTAATTACGTGGGAAAAAGTGACAGAGTAGGAGGGCCAAAGGCTAAAGTAATCTATCAGGGCTATAAAAGAAACCTGCAACAGATAATGTTGCAGTGGGCCACTTAAAGACAAAAGATACAAAAAATGGTGACCTATCTAACAAATAGATAGTGACCTATCTAACAAATAAATATTGGTAGCAGATATAAAAACAGATATTATTTAATTGTAGCAGATATAAAAACAGAAATATTTATACAGTTTACTAAATCTGGCTAAGCTACCTGTGATAAGTGTCTGCCACCTTAAGGTGCAAATTATGTGCCAGATATAGTGAGTTACAAATAAATAACAGACATTGGCATATATACAATGTACAATAATACAGTCAAGTGGGTACCCAAGTGAATAAATGCCCCTCTTGGGGCAAAAAATGATTAATTGAAAAATGCAAAAATAGTGTACAAAAAGCGTCTCTGATGAGTGTTTTTAATAATCCCACTGACAGTCTGTTCTTAGAACATATAAGTGAAAGGATCCTGAATATTGTCCTTTAGACTTTCCTGAGATAATATCCTAAAAGGGTGTCCTTAATAGTGCTGCAACAGCCTTGGTGGTGCGGAACAGCTAGGTATAACAACCAGTGGATATGCTCAGCCTGTAACAGTAAAAACAAATGCAAAAACCATCTAACCAAGTGAGTAAAATAGGGAATTAACTCACCAGTGAAGAATACAAGCCTGTCTAACACATATGTATTTGTTAGATAGGTCACCATTTGTTGTATATTTTGTCTTTAAGTGGCCCACTGAAACATCTGTTGCAGGTTTCTTTTATAGCCCTGATAGATTACTTTAGCCTTTGGTGCTCCTATGCTATAGACTCACTGTACACAAGCATACTATAGACTCTATACACAAGCATACTATAGACTCACTGTACACAAGCAAACTTAGCTATCAAACTATAAATGGACAAACCAATCACATGTTTATATGTAGATAAATGTAAAAGTAAAGTTACAGTATTGTTTGGTTTGTGACCTTTATTGGGACAAGCTGCCTTACTGCTGCTATAGTCTGATGATTCAAATGGGGCTGATATTACTGACAGAGTAAACTGACAAGTCAGATAGAACATGCAGTTTTAAACAATTTTCCTATTTACTTCTATTAACTAATTTGCTTCATTCTCTTTGTATCATTTGGTGAAAAGCATACCTAGGTAGTCACAGGAGCAGCAATTCACTTCAGTCAGCTAGCTGGTGATTGGTGGCTGCACTAATATGCCTCTTGTTATTGGCTCAACCAGTTCCCAGTAGAGCATTGATGCTCCTTCAAGAAATGATACCAAGACAATTAGGCAAATATCACAGTAGATGTAAATTGGAAATTTCTTTAAAAATGGATTCTCTATCCAAATCGTGCAAGAAAAAAAAATGTGTTTTTTATCCCTTTAAGTGCTAGGAACATAATTATTATTATTATCATCAGGAATTTGTAGAGCGCCAACAGATTCCGCAGCGCTGTAAACATAGTCGGTGTACAGGATAGCTTTTGTAGGGGTCAAGTGGGTAGAGGGCCCTGCCGAGAGTTTCACTTTTGTAGTCGGCTCTTATGAAGGCGATCTACAAACAGCTGGGCTCATAGGCTTACATTCTAAGGGGTTCAAGGGGAAAGTGATGGAGTTAGGGAAGGTTAGTGTTGGTTGTAAGCATCCCTGAATAGTAGAATCTTTAAGGAGCGCTTGAAGCTGTTAAAACTAGGGGAGAGTCTTATGGAGTGAGGCAGGGAATTCCACAAGATGGGGGCCAGTCTGGAGAAGTCCTGTAAACGGGAATGTGAGGAAGTAACAAGAGAGGAGGAGATCCTGAGCTGATCGAAGGGGACGGGAGGGAGAGTATCTAGAGACAAGTTCTGAGATGTAGGGGGGAGCAGTGCAGTTGAGAGCTTTATATGTCAGGGTGAGGATTTTATGTTTAATCCTAGAGGCAAGAGGAAGCCAGTGAAGGGATTGGCAGAGAGGTGCAGCAGATGAAGAGCGACGAGTAAGGAAGATGAGCCTGGCAGAGGCATTCATAATGGATTGTAAAGGAGCTATGCGGCAGCTAGGTAGACCAGAGAGGACAGAATTGCAGTAGTCGAGGCGGGAAAGGATGAGAGAGTGGATTCAAATATTGGTTGTATCTTGTGTAAGGAAGTGTCTAATTTTAGCAATGTTTTTAAGGTGGAAGCGGCAGGCTTTAGCCAAGGACTGAATGTGAGGAGTGAAGGAAAGATCTGAGTCAAGTGTGACCCCAAGACATCGGGCGTGCGGGGTAGGGGTAATGATGGAATTATCAACAGTTATAGAAATAGTGGGGGTGGAGACATTGGAAGAAGGGGGAAAAATAAGCAGTTCAGTTTTGGAGAGATTTAGCTTAAGGTAGTGAGAGGACATCCAAGATGAGATGTGAGAAAGACAGTTAGTGACACGGGTTAGTAAGGAAGGAGGTAGGTCTGGTGTAGAGAGGTAGATTTGGGTGTCATCGGCATACAAATGGTATTGAAACCCATGGGACTTTATTAAGGAACCTAGTGACGATGTGTAGATTGAAAAGAGAAGGGGACCAAGGACAGAGCCTTGAGGTACCCCAACAGAAAGTGGTAACGGGGCAGAGGATGCTCCGGAGAAGGCTACACTAAATGTACGGTTAGTCAGATAGAAAGAGAACCACGAGAGAGCTGTGTCACAGATGCAGAAGGATTGGAGGGTTTGGAGCAGAAGAGGGTGGTCAACAGTGTCAAAGGCTGCAGACAGGTCAAGGAGGATAAGCAGAGAGAAGTGGCCTTTGGATTTTGCTGTAAGTAGGTCATTGGTAACCTTGACAATTGCTGTCTCTGTAGAGTGATGGGAACGAAATCCAGATTTCAGTGGGTCAAGAAGAGAGTTTAGTGTAAGGAAATGGGATAGACGTGCGTAAACTAGCTTTTCGAGGAGCTTTGAGGCAAGAGGGAGTAGGGAAATAGGGCGGTAATTGGAAGGGGAGGTTGGATCAAGGGAAGGTTTTTTGAGGATAGGTGTGACCAGTGCATGTTTTAGAGATGAGGGAAATATACCAGTGCTGAGGGAGAGGTTGAAAATGGGGGTGAGGGTAGAAGAGAGGGAGGGGAGTAGCTGTGAGGGGATGGGGTAGAGGGAACAGGTAGTGAGGTGGGAGGACAGTATAAGGGCAGAAACTTCATCCTCATTAACAGGGGCAAAAGAGCTGCATTTTTGGATGTTTGGGTTTTGGGTGATCGTGAGCTTTTGAGGGGGTGGGAGATTGGAAGTATGTTGAGAGCCCGATTTCACTTCTGATGGAGTCAATTTTGTTTTTGAAGTGGCTTGCAAAATCTTGAGCTGAGAGAGAGGTTGTGTTAGGTGGTGGGGGTGGGTGGAGAAGAGTGTTGAACGTGGAGAACAGACGTTTAGGGTTAGAGGAAAGAGTAGAGATGAGATTAGAAAAATATTGTTGCTTATAAAGATTAAGGGCAGAATAGTAGGAATTCAGGATGAACTTGTAGAGAAGAAAGTCATCTGAACTCCGAGATTTCCTTCAATGTCGCTCAGCAGTACGGGAGCATCTGCGTAGGTATCGTGTCAGAGGAGTATGCCAGGGCTGAGGATGAGAGTGTGGTTTCTGAGCTAAGGTTGGAGGGGCCAGAGTGTCAATGACCGATGTAAGGGTGGAATTATACTGGCAGATAGATTGGTCAGGGCAGGAAAAGGAGGTAATGGATGAGAGGAGAGGTTTGAGAGAGCTAGCGAGCTGATGTAGATCTAGTGACTTAGTGCTTCTGTGAAGTTTGGTGTGAAGGGTAGAGGGAGGGGGAGTTGTAGGTAGGGAAGTAATGTTGCAAGTTAGGAGATGATGGTCAGAGAGAGGAAAAGGGGAGTTTGTTAAATTTGAAAGAGTGCATCGATAGGTGAAAATCAGATCAAGGAAATTACCATGTGACATGCCGAAAGAGGAAGTCAGTTGAAGAAGTTGTATTGCAGAGGAGGCATTGGGATTGTCAAGAGGGATGTTAAAGTCACCAAGAATGAGGGCAGGGGTGTCTGAGGAAAGGAAATAAGGAAGCTAGGCAGCAAAGTGATCTAAAAATTGAGTTGGGGAGCCAGGGGGGCGGTATATGACTGCAACACGTATAGAGAGGGGAGAGAATAACCGAATCATGTGTGCTTCAAATGAAGAAAATGTGAGTGAAGAGAAGGGCTGTATTTGTTGGAAGGTGCAACGAGAGGAAAGTAAAATACCGACACCACCTCCTTGTCTATTGCCAGACCTAGGAGTGTGGCTGAAATGGAGACCCCCATGTGACAGTGCTGCAGTGGATGCTGTGTCTGAAGCAGAGAGCCAGGTTTCTGTAAGAGTCAGAAGGTTAAGAGAGTGGGAGATAAAGAGATCATGGATAGAAGTGAGCTTGTTGCAAACAGAGCGAGAGTTCCAGAGTGCACAAGTGAAGGGGGAGGGGGTTTTAGATGTAAGAGGAATGTGAATAAGGTTACCAGAGTTTAGTTTATGAAGTCTATTGAAAGGCACACAAGGAAGTGAAAGGCTAGGAGGTTGTGAGGGACCAGGATTAGGGGAGATGTCGCCATAATCTCAATAAACATGTAGAAGGGATTTTAACTTGGCGAAGAGAACATTCTAAACACGAGTTATATGATATCCTGGTCATATCAATACAAGTGTAGAATAAAAAAATAGTGAAACCATGCAAGGCACAACTCCATTACCGGCTAGCATACAATTAGACACATTACAGCGATGCATTTTGGTTTTAACAGACACTTTTTTTACAATAGACTTGTATTAACAAAATAATGATTCTGTCATCACTATATCAGCAGCATATGCACATATGCTGTTTATGCCTTATACACAAACATTTAAACATTGCACCTTTTTAAAGACAGAGCCCTGATGAATATTGCCCCCCATTTATTTCATACAAGATGCCACAGTCTCTCTGAGCAGGGTGGTGTCTGATTGCTGGTGCATGGGGTGCATACAGCATATGTCATTGAAACACTAATAACTTCTAAATACATACAAAGAATAATGTGGTTTAGCTTAGAAATGATCGTTTAGACAAAGGGCCAGGTGTACTATTGGCCGTGTGGACAAGGTTCTAAACTTGAATCTGTATGTCCTCTATTTGTATGTACCAAAATTTACTGAGTGTGTACTGCCACCCCCCTTCCTGCAGGGAAGGGCCTGTCAATCACCCCAAGCAAGCGTGCTCAGGGTGATTTCTCTCTGTCAACTTATCACACTACTTAATAAATGGAGCCCTTAAAGGGACAGTCTAGTCAAAATTAAACTTTCATGATTCAGATAAGGCATGCAATTTTAAACAACTTTCCAATTTACTTCTATTATCTAATTTGCTCAATTCTTTAGATATCCTTTGTTGAAGAAATAGCAATGCACATGTTTGAGCCAATCTGCTCACAGCTACTGAGCATATCTAAATATGCTTTTCAGCAAGTGATATCAAGAGAATGAAGCAAATTAGATAATAGAAGTAAATTAGAAAGTTGTTTAAAATTGGGTGTCATGTCCCTTTAAAGCCTGAAGAACTCCAGGGTTGTCTCATCCAATTGTCTTCTATTTAATGTGTAAATGTTAGCGGCTTCTATGGTCATTACAGAGAATTCACCACTTATAATCCCTATGCGTCATATTGATGAGGGGGTAAAATAACCTGCAGTCCCTGCTGCAGCTCTCCCAGCCCTTATAAATGTCCTGTTTTGCTGAGGACCACCTGACCATGCCCTGATTTGCTTACTGTCTGCCCTGCTTCACGCTGTCCTTTCTGGAGGAATCTTTTAAGGTTTGAAGTTTAATAGGGCATATTAGTATAATAAAAAGTTATCATTCTGTACTGAAACACCACTGAAATACCTATCTTATAACGCCTTTCAGTTACTATAAGAGATGGGACAATAAACAGCTGTGTAAG
Source organism: Bombina bombina (assembly GCF_027579735.1). NCBI lineage: Eukaryota > Metazoa > Chordata > Amphibia > Anura > Bombinatoridae > Bombina > Bombina bombina. The sequence goes on from NC_069503.1 coordinate 31,408,632, forward strand.
CAAGCTGTATATGGGCAACATGTTTTGCAGTAGGTGATTTAGCTCTGTCCCTATCCCTATACAGGACATGACCACTAAGGGGCCAATGTCCTTTAGCAGTATGCGATCTAGCTCTGTCACTGTGAACATGCTAATTCCCATCCCTATACAGGACATGACCACTAGGGGGCAAGATGTCCTTTAGCTGTATGGGATCTATCTTTGTCACTGTGAGCGGGCTAATTCCCATCCCTATACAGGACATGACCACTAAGGGGCAAGATGTCCTTTAGCAGTATGTGATCTAGCTCCGTCAATTTGAAAAGGCTAATTCCCATCCCTATACAGGACACGACCACTAGGGGGCAAAAATATCCTTTAGCAGTATGTGATCTAGCTCTGTCACTGTGAGCGGGCTAATTCCCATCCCTATACAGGACATGACCACTAGGGGGCAAAATGTCCTTTAGCAGTATGGGATTTAGCTTTTTCACACTGAGTGAGCTAAATTCCATTCTCAGAAAGGACAATGTCCTTTAGAGGGATAGAATCTAGTCTCAACCACAACAGAACACTGGAGCTTCACTCTAGACAGGAGTCATGTGACCTCCACTCAAGGTTTTTTATTAAATAAACTTTAATGTAACAAACAAACAATAGACAATAATTTTGAACACTAAACTTTTGCAGCTTTCTTGTTCTTAATGTTCACTCACAGTGGTGTTGAAGAAAAAATTAACATCAGACAGCTGTTCCAAATTAATAAGGTTATAATTGTACAATTAAACAGGATTACAACAAGAATGACAACCGGTCATTTTACAGTAATACAGAGTGTGTGTGGCGTGCAGCATTAGATTGCAGCAATGTCTCTCTTTTATAGGCCATGTTGGGTGTTTCTGAGAATCTTCACATTATGCACCTCGTGGTCTTCTTATTATCTTCTCCATACAAACTTTGGGTGTTACTGTAGCTGAAAATACTTACTTTGCATATACAGCAGTTTCTATACTAGCTGAATTGACAAAAAGAAATGTAACTGTTTAAAAATATCACTTGTCAGTCCCTCATAACACATATAAGAAAAATATATATATAGAATTAAAAACATTTTTCCTTAACATTTCTCACCCTTTTGATAATTTTATTATCACATTTATCTATCTATTACCTTGCGTTTATTATCACATGTATTTATCTATTACCTTGCGTTTATTATCACATGTATTTATCTATTACCTTGCGTTTATTATCACATGTATTTATCTATTACCTTGCGTTTATTATCACGTATATTTATCTATTACCTTGCGTTTATTATCACATGTATTTATCTATTACCTTGCGTTTATTATCACATGTATTTATCTATTACCTTGCGTTTATTATCACATGTATTTATCTATTACCTTGCGTTTATTATCACATGTATTTATCTATTACCTTGCGTTTATTATCACGTGTATTTATCTATTACCTTGCGTTTATTATCACATGTATTTATCTATTACCTTGCGTTTATTATCACATGTATTTATCTATTACCTTGCGTTTATTATCACATGTATTTATCTATTACCTTGCGTTTATTATCACATGTATTTATCTATTACCTTGCGTTTATTATCACGTATATTTATCTATTACCTTGCGTTTATTATCACATGTATTTATCTATTACCTTGCGTTTATTATCACATGTATTTATCTATTACCTTGCGTTTATTATCACATGTATTTATCTATTACCTTGCGTTTATTATCACATGTATTTATCTATTACCTTGCGTTTATTATCACGTATATTTATCTATTACCTTGCGTTTATTATCACATGTATTTATCTATTACCTTGCGTTTATTATCACGTATATTTATCTATTACCTTGCGTTTATTATCACGTATATTTATCTATTACCTTGCGTTTATTATCACGTATATTTATCTATTACCTTGCGTTTATTATCACATGTATTTATCTATTACCTTGCGTTTATTATCACATGTATTTATCTATTACCTTGCGTTTATTATCACGTATATTTATCTATTACCTTGCGTTTATTATCACATGTATTTATCTATTACCTTGCGTTTATTATCACATGTATTTATCTATTACCTTGCGTTTATTATCACGTATATTTATCTATTACCTTGCGTTTATTATCACATTTATTTATCTATTACCTTGCGTTTATTATCACATGTATTTATCTATTACCTTGCGTTTATTATCACATGTATTTATCTATTACCTTGCGTTTATTATCACGTATATTTATCTATTACCTTGCTTTTATTATCACATGTATTTATCTATTACCTTGCGTTTATTATCACGTATATTTATCTATTACCTTGCGTTTATTATCACGTATATTTATCTATTACCTTGCTTTTATTATCACGTATATTTATCTATTACCTTGCGTTTATTATCACATATATTTATCTATTACCTTGCGTTTATTATCACATGTATTTATCTATTACCTTGCGTTTATTATCACGTATATTTATCTATTACCTTGCGTTTATTATCACGTATATTTATCTATTACCTTGCTTTTATTATCACGTATATTTATCTATTACCTTGCGTTTATTATCACATTTATTTATCTATTACCTTGCGTTTATTATCACGCCATTATTACTTTGTGTCTCTCACTTGACTAACTAACAACCTTCCTATCTGGAAATGACCCCTTAGACAGACTGTATATCACTGAGTATACAGATAAGCTGCATAGACAGTGGGATGCTGAGCCTCCATTCCAGATCTGCCTACATAGTTATCATTCCCTCTAAGCATTCACACATCTTTATTGGTAACACACAAAATATGCAATCTCTATCTAAACAGATAACAGCAGCCAGAACTGTATCCCTTCACAGGCCTAGGTCCAAATCCTGTAGTAGGCCCAAAGCTGATGAGGTGCAATTGTGGAACCCCCTCGCAGAGATGAGATCCTTCCACCTGTCTCCTAAAATGACTGGAGGGTCTGCAGGGAAGGCAGGTAGCTGAACTAAGTTATCAGTCGGTCATCTCTGTGGCTGTTGTATCATCACCCTAAACAATCGGTCATCTCCATCTTTTTCTGCAATGAGAAACACATTAACAATTTCCAAACAATTAGGCACATTAGAATTACTCCTATCACTACCACTATGGGTTTCAAAAGATTTGTAAGCATATTTTTAAACCAGGTTCCAATCGTTCCCATCCTTCCTTAGCTATATCTCTAGATCTTTGTTGTAACTCTTTTACTTTATTCATGTGTAAAACTTGTAGTCTCATTAATAATCCCATCCATAATACTAGCATATTTGTTAATTCTATTTGCTAGCTCAATTCCCTAACCTGTCCAGGCAGGAAACTACATCCAGACTTTATCTGCAGATGAGAATAATTCTTACTTATACCTTGTTTAAGGACCATTGGAATAATCTTACCATCTTTCCCAGCCATAGTTGAAACCATCTCATATTGTTATATAACTGAGTTTGACAGGTCCATTCATCATTGTCTGTCTGTTCAAGACAGGCACACCTAGTGGTACACAAAGCTTTTAACGTTGAACAAAAACATAAACTATTACAATCAGCAGTTACTGTATCACATGGTACTTTGTTAGGTTCCTTATTAAATGTTAAAGTAGCATTTCTACAATCTGTTTCCCCCACATATACCTTGGGCAAACTAAATATGCAACCTTTCATGTTTGCTATGTAATTAACATACATTGGCCCAAGACACATTATAGGTGTAGAAACTATACCAGCAAGTTCTAAGTATGTACCTTGATCTGAGATAGCATTATGAACAGAGTGATCTATATCTATTTGAACATCATAGCTGTAATCTGTCACATTTAAATCATTCATTGATATCGGTACACCTATTAACAGGGCCGGATTGGGCAGCCGGGATACCGGGAAAAATCCCGGTGGGCTGCCGGCCAGCAGCTCAGCTGGGCTGCTCAGGCTGGCTCAGCTGCTGCAGTAGAGAGCGGCAATTAATAAGCATTTTTTTTAATGTAAATGCATATGCATTGCGATCTTATTGTTAAAAACTAGTGACTGTGGCCGTTTCTAGGGGCGGGCTGCTGTGAGCCGCGGAAGTCAGAGCACTCAGAGTCAGGCAGTTAGCGAGGGAGGAAGCAGTTTCCTTTTTACCGCGCCTGTACAGTGTGTACCACACTAGTCTGTCTGCTCTGAGCCTCTAACTGCTTCATCTCTGGCAGTGTGAGAGGCGAGCTTATGAGAGACTGGTCCCAGGGTGGCTACAGAGATCTGGACACTGGACAGCAGGTAGGTGACACTCTAACAGGCATCCGATTCCAAAGTATGTGCTGCCTGTGCGCGTTAGAGAGAGTTGGTTTTAGCTTAACTTGCTATTAGGAATAGCTATAGTTGGTAAGTTCCCCTCCCGGCTCCCAGGCCAGCCTCCCTCTGTATTACTCTCACTGGCTGCCCCACCCCCAAGAGCTGTGACTGACTATCATATTATTATTGAGCAGCACCGTAACACCATCACTTCAATTGGAGGAGCACAGCTGTACATCCCCCATTTCAGCCATGCAGCTGCAGAGCAGGGGATTGCTTTAGCTGGAAATCATTCCTGTCTCACACACAAGTGCTGTGAGTGCCGGTCTCCACGCTCTGAATTCAACTTAGAGTGTGAAAGGTCAGCTGCTGGTAGCCTTATGCCCTCCCTCTCCTGCTGTGGCTCTTCCTTAGAAATCTGAACCTTCACTAATTCAAAACCAGTGGCAGTCAGTGCTGTGTCCCCCCTTCAGTACGGTCAGCAGCAGTTTCAGACATAGCACAGGACTCAGCTTCAGATAAGTTTCCTTCTAAATGTGTACAGAATTGCTGAGTGTTGCTGCTTTGTTTCATATGTTTGTATTTTTGGAGGATTTTTATTTATTTATTTATTTTAACTTCACTAAACTATTTCTAAATTAAATCCTTGCTATAAATCAGAATCCCTACCTGTCCTAGACCATTTGTTTTTCTTGTGCTACATTCTTTCCCTTTAACTCCTACATGGAAAGCAGCATATGTAAAACCCTCCTGTATTTGTCCCAATGTGTAATCACTGAGCTCTTTGATTTAAATGTGTGTTTTTATGTATGTATATATATATATGTATGTGTGTATATATATATATATATATATATATATATATATATATATATATATATATATTGTTCTGTCCATATATTCATATGTACATCTTTAAATGCTATTTTAGTTCTTGTGCTCCCTCTAGTGTTATGTTTTATCATTGTATTCAATTTAATGTATATTCTATGTGCTACCTCTGACCTTTTGAGGTCACTTCCTGCCTCCATTTTGTTTCACTTGTGTGTGTAAATTAGTTTCACTTTCAATGTGTAAGTTTGCTAGAACTCTGCTAATAGCTTTGTAGGGGCAAATTCTTTTTACCTGGCAATTACCACTTCTGGAACCTCAGAATTCTTGTTTTGCAACAATAAAGCATGAAGGATTCATAAATCTCTGCTGTGGAATTTGTCTGAGTTAAGCTACTCTGCTGGATTCTACTAATCTGTAAGTTGGATTGCATGTTTAACTTTACATCATAAGGCACATGGGCAGTCATCTTGCAAAACAGTAAATGAAATCAGAATAGTAAAAAGAATACCTTCAGAGTTATTAAATTTCAATAGAAAGACTCATGTTTGGTAAACTGTACACAGCTCATTGTGTAACTAAGGACTTTATATAATATAAATGAGAAGCTGCATTGCTTGCTGCACACAGCTCAGTAAATGTCTCTGCATTTAACAAGGAAGATTTCATTAAGCATCTGCACTGTCTCACACAAGATATCTGCAACAGAAAAGTGTACACTGAACTTTGTATAAACTGTCAGTTTCCTCAGAGAAATTTATGACTGCAGTTAAAATAGCTCTAATCTAGTTACTTAAAATGTCTGAAAAAGAACTTGCAATACAAGATACACTGTCACAGGAGAAAGAGCAGAGCATTAGACCACAGCGTACAATAAAACCCACTGAGAAAGTCATACAAAGTTATCAAGCTGAGAAAGATGAATTAGTGGATGCATTGGATGAAATGTGGGAGAAGCTTAGAAAATGTGTATCTTTAGCAAATGAAACTATTAATGATAAAGAACAGTTAAACAAGATTGCTGACAGACTTAATGCTTGTTATGAAAATTATGAAAGGTTGTCACGCAAATATTTTAATCTGCTATCAAAAACTAATGTTGAGGAAACTGTGCAAATTCAAACCCAGTTTAATGAATCTAATCTACAGCGCAAGAAACTAGTGCAAAGCACATTAGCAACAGTTGAAAGCAGGATTGCAGACTTGCTAGAAACCAGATCACAGCGTGCTGCCTCAACAATTCGCTCTGCTAAATCTAGAAGTACTTCCTCTTCATCTATAAGCTCCGCCATTATCAAAGCACGTGCAGAAGCAGAAGCTGCAATGGTGCGCGCCTCTTTTAGCAAAAAAGAAGCAACACTGAAAATGGAGGCAGCAAAACAGGAGAAGGAAAAAGAATTAGAAGCAGCGAAAAAAGAAACAGATTTAGAAATACTGCAAAATGAAAAAGAAGTAGCTGTTGCCATGGCAAGATTAAAGGTACTTGAGGCAGCCAATACAGAAGAGCTCCTAGAATATTCTGTCAGTCTGGTGGGATCAGACTACCCAGAGAAGAGAACATGTGATTATGTTCTTAACCAGAGTGGAAAACACTACAACTCCTTTGAAGAGGAAGAAGGAGGCAATGTTCATAAAGACAGAGGTTGGAATGATGTGCACCCTACCACAAATTATTTACATCTCAATAGCGATCCAATTGCTCCAGCCAGAACAGATGCAATTCAGCGGATAAGCAGCTCAGGTGTCAATGCACAAATCACACAACCTCTTGTAAACAAACAAGTATGGGGTCCATCACAGCCACCTCCATTAAGATCAGTGAAAGAAAAGGCTTCAGCTGGATTAAATGTATCCGCGAACCCATACTATCCCTCAGCATTCAATTCCTATTACCCAAGTGATCTTCAGGCACCTCCAGTAACAAAGACTGAAAGATTAGAGATGTCTGAGTTTGCAAGGTATATGATTCGACGTGAGCTTACTAATACAAGTCTTACAAAATTTGATGATCTGCCAGAGAACTACAGGTCTTGGAAGTCTACATTCAAGACTGCTGTTGAAGATTTAGGTATATCTGCTAGAGAAGAGCTTGATCTGCTGGTAAAGTGGTTAGGTGCTGAATCAGCAGAACGTGTCAAGAGGCTCAGAGCTGTCCATGTAGACAACCCAGTTGCAGGTTTAAAAATGATATGGGAACGTTTGGATACGACTTATGGTAGTCCAGAAGTAATTGAAAATGCCCTTTTAAAGAAAATACAAACATTTCCAAAAGTCACAGTTAGGGACAATCGCAAACTACAAGAGTTAAGTGATCTTCTGCTGGAACTAGAAGCAGCTAAAGCAGATCCATGTCTATCAGGACTGTGTTATCTTGATACTGCACAAGGTGTAAATCCAATTGTGGCGAAGTTACCTCATGCTCTTCAAGATAAATGGGCAACACAAGGATCAAGATACAAGCAAGAGAATAATGTATCATTCCCTCCCTTTTCCTTTTTCAGTAAGTTCATCCAAGACATAGCAAGGACAAGAAATGATCCAAGTTTCTCTTTGACCGAATTAAATCAGTGGGCGGTGACTTCTCCAGAACATGAGAAAGAAACTTCAAGATTCAAGAACTCAAAGAAATCAGTATTTGTCCAAAAGACAGATGTAGCACCTTCCAGACAGGAAATGCAAAGTGAGAAATTAAAGAATTTAATTCAAGAATGCCCATTGCACAAGAAGCCTCACCCACTTAAGAAATGTCGTAGCTTTAGAGAAAAACCTTTGCAAGAACGCATAGAGCTTCTTAAAAATTATGGACTATGCTTCAGGTGCTGTGCTTCAACAGATCATCTTTCTAGAAACTGTAAAGCCAATATTAGATGTTCAGAATGCAATAGTGACAGACATGTGTTTGCTCTCCACCCAGAGTCTTCAAGTTCCCTTCCACTTGAAAGTATTGCCCCTGCTGAAAAGCATGGCAGGGAGAAAGCAGAAGAGACAACAAACAAAACATCTGTTGCTTCAAAATGTACTGAAATATGCGGTGAAGGACTTAGTGGAAGGTCCTGCTCTAAAATATGTCTTGTTAAAGTGTATCCTAAGGGAGAGCCTGATAAATCAGTAAGAATGTATGCAATTCTGGATGATCAAAGCAATCGATCACTGGCTAGAACTGAATTCTTCAACATATTCAACGTAAATGGTAATCCTTCATCTTACACCCTTGGTACATGTGCAGGTCAGTTTGAAACAAAAGGAAGAAGAGCTAGTGATTTCATAATAGCTTCTATTACAGATGGTATACAGTTGCCTTTACCTACACTTATTGAATGCAATCAAATTCCAGATAACAGGGATGAGATTCCTACGCCAGAAATAGCACATTACCATCCTCACATGAAACACATAGCTAGTTGCATACCAGCTCTAGAGAAGAATGCCCAGATATTGCTTTTACTTGGTAGAGACATTCTAAGAATACACAAGGTACGCCAGCAATGTAATGGACCTCATAATTCTCCATACGCTCAGAGACTTGACCTTGGCTGGGTAATAGTTGGAGATGCCTGTATAGGAAAGATCTACAGAACAGATATTACTAACTCCTTGAAAACTAATGTGTTAATTAATGGACGTCCATCTTACTTTGAGCCATGCCCAAATCACTACCATGTAAAGGAGAAACCTGGAATCTATGAACATTCATACTATGCCAGTCAAGATGATATAGTTACTCCCTTACCAGATGATGACAACATTGGAAGTACAGTGTTCCACACAACACAGCATGACAATAAACTAGCTCCTTCTATCGAAGATAAAGAATTTCTCAAGTTAATGGACAAAAAGTTTTACAAGGATGACTCAAACAGTTATGTAGCCCCTCTGCCATTTCGCAATCCAAGACAAAGGTTACCCAACAACAGAGTTCAAGCACTTTCTAGACTTTCTTCCTTACAACGTACTCTAAAGAAAGATCCGAAGATAAAAGAACACTTTGTATCATTTATGCAGAAGATATTTGAAAATAAGCATGCAGAGCCAGCTCCTCCACTAAAAGAAGGTGAAGAATGTTGGTATCTTCCTTCATTTGGCGTCTATCATCCACGCAAACCAGGTCAAATAAGGGTTGTGTTTGATTCAAGTGCACAGTATGAAGGCATGTCACTCAATAGTGTTCTTCTTACTGGACCTAACCTTACTAACAGTCTCTTAGGAGTATTGATCAGGTTCAGGAAAGAACCTGTAGCATTCATGGCTGACATACAACAGATGTTCTATTGTTTCATTGTTAGAGAAGACAATAGGAATTACCTCAGGTTTTTGTGGCATCACAACAATGATACTAGTGCTGAGATAATAGATTATCGCATGAGAGTGCATGTCTTCGGCAACAGTCCATCACCTGCAGTGGCAATATATGGACTAAGAAGAACAGCTCAAGAAGGTGAAATGGAATATGGAACAGATGCCAGACAATATGTAGAAAGAGACTTTTATGTGGATGATGGAATCAAGTCTGTACCGACAGATGAAGAAGCCATTGATCTGCTTAAAAGAACACAAAAGATGCTATCTGTAGCAAACCTAAGGCTTCATAAAATAGTCTCAAACAGCAGCAAGGTGTTTAAAGCCTTTCCTCCAGCAGACCATGCAACGGATCTCAAAGACTTAGATCTAGGTACAGATACACCACCAGTACAACGAAGTATTGGTCTACATTGGAACATATCAACTGATGAATTTGTTTTCAAAGTTTCTACTGATGAAAAGCCATACACTAGACGTGGTGTTTTATCAATTATTAACAGTCTTTATGACCCACTGGGGTTTGTAGCTCCAGTGACTATACCAGGAAAGTCTCTGCTTAGACAGCTTTCATCTGAGTCAAAATCCTGGGATACTTTACTACCTACAGAGAAACATCAGACCTGGGAAAAGTGGAAGGATTCTTTGAAGGCTCTTGAAAAGCTCTGTATTCCACGGTGTTATGCTTTTACATCTCTATCAACAGCTACAGAGATCTACATCTTCTCAGATGCATCTACAGAAGCTAATGCAGCTGTGGCCTACCTAAAAGTGACTGACATTGAAGAAAAACCACATGAAGGATTTATCAGCAACCGAGTAGAACACATCAGGAGATCTACAAAACCAGAGCAATGGTATTACGTACCTACTAACCAAAATACTGCAGATCTTGCAACCAGGTCATTAACTTCAGCACAATTCATGAAATTGACATGGTTGACAGGACCCGCATTCTTGTTAAACGTTACAGATACAACATCAACCAGTACTACATTTGAGTTTGTGGTACCTGTTAAAGAGAACCATCTTCAAGCTACTACACTTCTTACCAGTGTACCTGGTCTTGGATTACAGAAGTTGTACTTCTTCTATTTCACATGGACTGTGATTATAAACATAGACACTGGTTGACAAAAGGATTACAATAGAGAGATGACTACAGGGGACAGTGCCAGCCCTGCTTCTCTTCAAGAATTATCATGTTAAAACAACATGGACTTATGTTTGCAATTGCATTTTGTATGTTTTCTCTCTTTGTCTTGCAGGTCTCATGGACAAAGAGACTTCAATCAACATTTTTATGTTTATTGTTTATTGTTTGATTTATATAGTGGTATCTACAGATACCAGACGGGGAGTGTTCTGTCCATATATTCATATGTACATCTTTAAATGCTATTTTAGTTCTTGTGCTCCCTCTAGTGTTATGTTTTATCATTGTATTCAATTTAATGTATATTCTATGTGCTACCTCTGACCTTTTGAGGTCACTTCCTGCCTCCATTTTGTTTCACTTGTGTGTGTAAATTAGTTTCACTTTCAATGTGTAAGTTTGCTAGAACTCTGCTAATAGCTTTGTAGGGGCAAATTCTTTTTACCTGGCAATTACCACTTCTGGAACCTCAGAATTCTTGTTTTGCAACAATAAAGCATGAAGGATTCATAAATCTCTGCTGTGGAATTTGTCTGAGTTAAGCTACTCTGCTGGATTCTACTAATCTGTAAGTTGGATTGCATGTTTAACTTTACATCATAAGGCACATGGGCAGTCATCTTGCAAAACAGTAAATGAAATCAGAATATATATATATATATATATATATATATATACATACAGTATGTGTGTGTGTATATATATATATATATATATATATATATATACACATATATACATATATATATACATATATACAGGTATATATAAATATATATATATACTGTGTGTGTATGTATATGTGTATATATATATATATATATATATATATATATATATACAGGTCTTTGTAACTGTTACAGTGACATAAAAGTTGTTTAATTAGAATGTCTGTTTACAATCTGTATTATTTATATAGATTTGCAAAACAATTTTATTTTTAAGTTGGTACTAGATTTTGATAATTTGTATGTTTTACACAATGCCTGCTCTCATACTCCTATGCAGTCACTGAGTGCCACTGATGTCACACATACACATACCCACACTACAAACACACTATACACACACACATACTACATACAAACACATGTTACATGTGTAACTCATACATGCACACTACATATACATATATACACATGAATACACACACATACTACATACAAACACATGTTACATGTGTAACTCATACATGCACACTACATATACATATATACACATGAATACACACACACATACTACATACAAACACATGTTACATGTGTAACTCATACATGCACACTACATATACATATATACACATGAATACACACACACGCTCCATACACACACTTTACCTAAATAAACACATATGCACTACATACACACGCTACACAATCATTCGCAAACTAAACACACACATTTTATATTCAAATAATTGTTCATTTGATTAATTATCCTAACTTTCAGCTCATATTTCTGTTGTGTCAACAGTTTGCCATAAGGAGGTGGCAAAACATTCTGGGATGCAAATAAGCAAGCTTGGTTGTCTTCTGATGCTTTTTTGTAAAATGCTTTTTTTCCCTCCAATATCAACAAAAGATTTTTTTAACACCCACCTTAAAATTATCTTTATTGCTATGACATGAAGCAGTAAAAACATGAGATTTATCAATTTATCCTCAAGATATCCTTATTTAGGTCTCAGATTGGATGTCTTCTCGCCATGGAATTTTGAAAGAAGTTCAGTATAAAATAGTAGTCTTACTCATGTATAGAAATAAAACACTGGTTTAAATCATAACTTCATATGTACTGTGTATGTATGTATATGCATGTGTGTGTGTGTATATATATATATATATATATATATATATATATATACACTTGTGTGTCTCTCATATGATTCATCTGTCTCACAAATGTGTATTGAATGTATCAGTATGTATGTGGGAGTAGTGTAGTGGGAGAATTGGGAGGGGCGCTTTTTTAAATTTCGCCCTGGGAGCCAGATTCTCTAGAAACAACATTGTGTGGGAGTGGCAGTGCTACTGTGTCTACAGTCTAACAGTAACCAATAACCCCCTCCGTCCGCAACGCAACCTAGTCCACAAAGCAATCAGACTGAGTCTGTGCCTGTCTGTCACTCACACAGCTCAGTCTGTGGGTATGTGACTGTGTGGGTATGTGACTGTGTGGGTATGTGAGTGTGTGGGTATGTGACTGTGTGAGCATGTGACTATGTATGGGCTCATTGTCACAATTCTTGTCTAAGAAATTTCAAGAGTTATAACTGAAATAATAAAGTAAAAGCAGAGCAAAAGAATAAAAATAAAGGTGTGTCACAACCCATTGATCTGATGACAATAATTGTGTCACAACTTAGTGCTCACAAGCTAACGGCTGTAGCAACACACTACATGCATTTTACTTTGCTGTGTATGTAATGATGTCCTATAGCACAACATCCCATTCACTAAGGCATTGGTTATAATGATCTGACATCTCACTTGGGTATATAGCCGATATACAGGGCAGTGGCGGAACTTCCAGGGTGGCGAAAAGTTGCAACCAGGCCCAGGAAGCAGTCTCTTTTTTGCCCCAAATGTGACTTTTACAGAGAGTAACGTTTAATGGATTATATTAGTCACTATTGTAGCTATTGTCAAATATACGGAGGGGGCTGCGCCGGAGGGGCGGGGTTAAGATGAAGGGGGCGGGTTACGATAAAGGGGCGGGGTTGACTCAGAAGGGGCTGGGCTGGGCCGGTCTATACAAATTTCCAGGGCTGGTCTGATTTCCCAGTCCGGCCCTGCCTATTAAAGGGATTCCTTTATGATTGGCAGGAACATGAGAGCATATCCAACAGTCTGTGGCATTCAGTTGCTTGGTGGTTTGTTGGTGTAAAAGCCAGATGGAATTTGTCCGTTTGTCACCCTTCACTGGTGTATAGAGGTATAAAACACAAAGAAAAGGACACAGAAAAAACAGGACAGTATATGCATCTTGGCAGTTAGTTAACCCACTTTGTCCCCAGTGGTCTCACCCTTTTGACACAGGTTTTTATCACCGGCCTGGAAGTTCACTTTCTTACAGTGAGAGGCATGTATCCAGTTTGGTTTCCATTCCACTTTGACTGAGGTGGGTGTTGTCAGTAACACCTGGTATGGGCCGTCAAACCGGGGCTCTAAGTGCCTCCTCACGTATCTGTTACGGTTACCCTTAGTCTCGCTGAGAGATGGACCGCTTAGTAGCCTGGATTCCTATTGCTGAAGAGGGGAGAAACTGCTTTCCATAGTATTCTATATGAGTCTCGCAAATGTAGAATAATCCCCCTTAGCTGTAGTACAGCTAGGATACCCTTCTGCCCACAAAAACGAGTCAACGCTGCGATTGAGGGACAACCAAGAACTGAGGACTGGGATGCCCAGCCTGCTTTTTATTTAGGTTACATGCACACAGGGCACTCCCAGGGGGGGAAGCATAAAATCCCCCATCACACATTTAGACAAAGCCCTTGGACAGGCCACCGCAGATAACAAGTACACACAAGAAAACAATTGAGTCCTTCTTATCACCTAGCAGTGAATGCTTATCACAAACTTAATTACAGTACACAATATGCTAGGAAACCTGCCTCAGAAAATAGTTTTCTCAAACTGAACAGAGTTAACCCTTATGAAATGATACTTGTTACAGTTTTTCTTGGAGCCCTTCTTAGGCGCTGGCTTGGCTGGTTCAGGCATTGCTGCTGGGAAATAAGTTTCTTCACAACAAAATAACTAATGCTTCTGTAACAGTGCTCCCTTTCTGTGGAACACTCTGGCAGACACGGTCTGACCCCTTTTCGGGGCAGACTAAGGCTGTCCAGACCGCTGGTTATGCGGGGCTGAGGTCGGTTTGTCTGGACAACCCGTCGGCGTTGCCATTCTGTTTCCCAGGTCTGTAAGTAATGGTGAAATTGAAGGGTTGCAACGATAAACTCCAACGTAATAGCCTGCCATTATCTCCAGAGACCCGGTTCAGCCACACCAACGGGTTATGGTCGGTGACCAGAGTGAACTCCTGCCCATATAAATAGGGAGTCAATTTCTTTAATGCCCACACCAAAGCCAAACACTCCTTTTCGACCGCTGCATAGCTGACTTCGCGGGCAGGAGCTTCCGGCTGATGTAGGCAACTGGATGCTCCCCCTCCATCTTCGCCTACTTTGGCTGAGGACGGCTCCCAGCCCGAACATGGAAGCATCTGTATGGACGATAAAACGTTTGTTAAGGGCTGGAGCCGCCAAGACAGGAGCGTTAATTAGAGCATTTTTGAGAGCCTGGAAAGCCGTTTCACAGTGGGGAGACCACAGGACCTGTCGAGGTAAGTTCTTCTTGGGTCAAGTCAGTCAGGGGTTTGGCAAGTGTGCTGTAGTCTGGTACGAACCGTCTATAGTACCCTGCCATGCCCAGGAAGGCTAGGACCTGAGTCTTAGTGATGGGGGTGGGCCAATTGGCGACAGCTTCTATCTTGGCCGGCTCTGGTCGCTGCTTTCCACACCCCCACCCGGTGACCCAGGTACTGTACCTCGGCCATCCCAAAGTGGCATTTTTCTGGCTTCAGAGTCAGGCCAGCAGCCCGGATCTGATCCAGAACCATTCCTATGTGAGCTAAGTGGTCCTCCCATGACTCACTGTGGATCGCTATGTCGTCCAGGTAGGCGCAAGCAAAACTCTGGAAGCCATCCAGGAGCCTATCCACCAAGCGCTGGAATGTAGCTGGGGCATTCTTCATCCAAACGCATTACCCTAAACTGATATAAGCCGAATGGGGTGACGAATGCCGACTTGGGGATAGCCTCCGGGGCCAGGGGAATCTGCCAGTAACCTTTGCAGGAGGTCAATAGTGGTCAGGTAATTTCCCCTGGCTATACGATCGAGTAGCTCGTCTACCCTGGGCATAGGGTAAGCGTCCGTCACGGTCTTTTCATTGAGCCTCCGATAGTCTACGCAGAACCGGGTGGTTCCCATCTTTCTTGGGCACCAAGACAACTGGGGGAGGCCCAGGGACTATCGGAGGGCTCAATTACCCTGAGTTGGAGCATCTCATCGATCTCCTTCTTCATTCCTATCCTAACTGCTTCGGGGATTCGGTACGGAGCCTGGCGCAAGGGAGCTTGTCCCGGAGTATCTACCTGGTGGGTGGTTAAAGTAGTGTACCCTGGCTTCGGGGAGAAGGTGAGGTGTTTGGACTGTAGGAGTTGGTTGAGCTGCTCCCTTTCAGTGGGGCTAAGTCGGTCTCCTATCTGAACCTGAGCCACTATACCTGTGGGGAGACTCTTTTCTAATAGGTCTGGAATGGGTAGACTGTCGGGGTCTTCCTGAGGGGAACAACATACGGCCGTCACGTTCTCTGGTCGCTCAAAATATTCCTTGAGCATGTTTACATGGAATGTCTTTCTAAGATTGTTGTCGTGGCAGCTAGCTATCACATAAGTGGTGTCTCCCCTTTTCTCTACGATCTGGTAGGGGGCCCTGCCAGGACGCCTGCAATTTGTCTGTCTTCACCGGCTTAAGTACTAACACCTTTTGTCCTATGGTAAAGATTCTCTTTCGGGCCCCCCGATCGTACCATACTTTCCTGTCTTCTCTGGGCCGACTGGAGATTAGCCCGCACGGATTTGGCTAATTGCTCCATTCGGTCCCTGAGTTCCAGCACGTATGGCACAATGGGGACACCGTCAGTCTCCATCTCTCCCTCCCAGTGCTCCCGGATCAGGTTTAGGGGTCCCCGTACCTTTCTTCCGTAGAGCAACTCGAAGGGAGAGAACCCTGTCGTTTCCTGGGGCACCTCCCGATAAGCAAAAAGGAGGTGCGGCAGGAAGCGTTCCCAGTCTCGGTATTCCTGAGTGAACGTCTTGAGCATTTGCTTGAGGGTCCCATTGAACCTCTCACACAGCCCGTTCGTCTGGGGGTGGTATGGGGAGCTCAGGAGGGACTTAATTTTGCAAACCTGCCAGAGTTGTTGGGTCAATTCAGCCGTAAATTGGGTGCCCTCGGTCGGATAGGATTTCTTTTGGAAATCCTACCCGGGAGAACACCTGTACTAGTGCATTCGCTACCGTATCTGCTTGTATGTTGGATAGGGCGACAGCCTCTGGGTACCTGGTAGCGTAGTCCACTACGGTAAGAATGTAGCGCTTACCGGAGGGACTAGGGGTAGCCAGTGGTCCCACTAGGTCAATAGCAACCCGGCTGAAGGGTTCCTCTACAATGGGCATATTTACTAGATGGGCTTTAGGGTGATCGCCTCGCCTTCCTACTCGTTGACACACATCGCAGGTGTTACAGTAAGTTCTAACGTCAGCGTGTACCCCTGGCCAAAAGAACGTGTGAGTAATGCGGTGTAGGGTACGGGTTACAGCTAGGTGGCCTGCTAAGGGGATGTCGTGGCCTAATCTTGAGGATTTCTTGACGGTATTTGTGGGGCACTACCAGCTGTCGCCTACGCTGTCCCCTTTTCTCTGTCCAGCGGTATAGTTTCCCTTTTTCCCATAAGAATGTTTCATTATCTGCCCCGCCCCCTCCGGTCTCTGCTCGTTCCCGGTACTTTTGTAAGGTCGGGTCAGTCTTAGACTCTGTCTCGAAAGCATCTGGGGTGTCCCAGGGTATGGGGCCTAACATGTCAGGCAAGGTCGGGGTAGGTCTTACCTGTGTCTCCCGCACTGGTGAGAGTTCTCGCTCCGTCCGGGCTTGGGCCCGTGTAGTCACTGGGTCCGCCTCGTTGTTGCATACTGGAGCATAGGCAGAAGTCATGGGGCCCAAATCATTGCCCAGTAGTACTTCGGCAGGTAAATTATCCATTATGCCCACGTTCACAGCCCCCTTTCCCGCTCCCCAATCAAGATGCACTTTAGCTGTTGGAATTTTGTACACATCCCCCCCCGCCACTCTAACGGCCACAGTCTGTCCAGATCGCTTGTGCTCCGGCACCAAATGACTCTGTACCAGCGTGATAGTAGCCCCTGTGTCTCTCAATCCCTCGGTAGATCGCCCCTCGAGCCATACCTTCTGCCGATGGTGCTGGCGGTTATCTGAGGCAGCATATACAGGGTCCGCCTCGTGAAGCGGCCCCAAATATTCCTCCATAGGGGCCTCTTGGTTAACACAGAGGGTCCGGGCCGGACGATATGCCCCAGAGGGGTAATTGTAATTCCTGGGTGTCTGGTGCGTATTAAGGGGGCAGCTAGCCATGAAATGCCCTGGTTGCTTGCATCGGTGGCAAGTCGGTCTGGGGACGCTCAGAGCTGTTATTGGGTGGTCCTGAGTGTCGGGCGGGCCCCTGCGGGCACCGGGGCTCGGAATTCAGCACGAGGGGGTGCACGGTAAACCTCTCTGGGTTCGTGAAGACGGGAGTCATAATGTTCATTCGGCCAATTTGGCTGCTTCTTCTAAGGTATGAAGGTCGCCTGTCTCGCAGCCCATTCCTTCCCTTGCTGTTCCATGCCATTATAAAATGGTTCTAAGAGAAACAATTGTAAAATTTCCTCACCAGTCACCGCTTTACTTCCGCTCATCCAGTGATTTGCCGCTTCTCCGCATTCGGTGCGCCCATTCCATATGGGTATCGTTAGGCTTCTTTTTTGTGCCCCGAAACTGTCGGCGATACGCGTCCGGAGTTACTGCGTACCGTCGCAACAGTGTCTCCTTAACTAGCTCATACTGTGTCACTTCCTCAGCACCCAGAGTACGAAAGGCTTCCAGGGCTCGCCCGGATAGTTTCCCCAGACAATATCGTGGGCCACTCCCTGCTGGGAATCTGGTGCAGGGGCACATTGCCTTCGAAGTCCGCCATATATTCATCAATCCCTGTCTCGCTCTCTAGGAAGGGTCGAAATGCCGCATAGGGTATCTTGGGCCTCCCAGCATTTTCGACAGGGATGATTACCTGCGGGGCTTCAGCATTGCGGTGTGCGTTCGCTAGGTTTGAGTTCGTGGGCTCGAGTCTCTCGTATATCCTTGTCCCTTCCGCCATCAACTGCTGTAACCAATTCCATGGAGGGGTTCGGCCCGTACAGTGAGAGCCTCCTCCCGAACAATCCTGGTTTTTTTCGTCACTAATCGTGGTCGGTGGTTTCCGCCATTGTGAAGCTCTGATCCAGTTCGGTCAATTCTGCGATCAGCTCTCTCCTCGGCCGGTTGCTGGCGTACCCCCCTCTGCTTTCAAGTAAATCCTTTAGGGTTGTACGCTTCAATTTTTTTCGTAAGCGCTCTCCATCCGTTCTGTACCTCTCCTAGGAAATCCAGGAAAAATCCCACCGCGGCCGCCAAATGTTACGGTTACCCTTAGTCTCGCTGAGAGATGGACCGCTTAGTAGCCTGGATTCCTATTGCTGAAGAGGGGAGAAACTGCTTTCCATAGTATTCTATATGAGTCTCGCAAATGTAGAATAATCCCCCTTAGCTGTAGTACAGCTAGGATATACCCTTCTGCCCACAAAAACGAGTCAACGCTGCGATTGAGGGACAACCAAGAACTGAGGACTGGGATGCCCAGCCTGCTTTTTATTTAGGTTACATGCACACTGTGGCACTCCCAGGGGGGGGAAGCATAAAGATCCCCCATCACACATTTAGACAAAGCCCTTGGACAGGCCACCGCAGATAACAAAGGTACACACAAGAAAACAATTGAGTCTCTTATCAACCTAGCAGTGAATGCTTATCACAAACTTAATTACAGTACACAATATGCTAGGAAACCTGCCTCAGAAAATAGTTTTCTCAAAACTGAACAGAGTTAACCCTTTATGAAATGATACTTGTTACAGTTTTCTTGGAGCCCTTCTTAGGCGCTGGCTTGGCTGGTTCAGGCATTGCTGCTGGGAAATAAGTTTCTTCACAACAAAATAACTAATGCTTCTGTAACAGTATCTTCTTATCACCACCCAGTCTCCAGGGTGCAGGTGGTGAGTTCCAGTTATTTGTTCTGGATCTGGTAATGAAGAGAAAACTTTTCCATACAAATTAGTCAGTTGCTCATGCAGCTGAACAACATAATCAGTTAGAGAAGCATACTGCCCATGTAATTCTTGTGGAAAGAAAAGACCTATTAGTGTTCTACCAAACAAAATTTCAAATGGCGAAAGGCCATGCTTTGCCTTTGGGATGTGTCTTACTGCAAAGAGGGCTAAAGGTAAGGCTTGTACCCAAGTAAGTTTTTGTCTGCTCACAGATCTTAGCTATTTTATTTTTTAAAACACCATTGGCTCTCTCTACTTTCCCAGATGATTAATCTGCAACCCTTTCATAATTTCTGCAAACACTTGCCCAGTAAAATGAGTCCCTTGATCAGATTCTACTGTTTCAGGTAAACCATATCTGCACACAATTTCAGTTATCAGTTTTTTCCTGTTACACCTGCTGTTGCCTTGGCAACCGGCCAGGCCTCCACCCAAGAGGAAAACATGTCTACACACACCAAAACATACTCATACACACCACATTTGGGCAGCTGAATATAGTCTATTTGCAGTCTTTGGAATGGGTAGTCAGGTTTTACAAGGTGTTTCATCTCCACCTTTGTCAATTTACCTGGAGTGTATTTAGCACACATCATGCATTTCTTGCACCTTTCAGTTACAAATTGTGAGAAACCTGGTGCAAACCAAAATTTATTAACACTTGCAATCATTCTTGCAATCATTCCCCCTTTGGAAACATGGGAAGGGAGATGAGATAAACTGGCTAAAACAAGATATAGCACTGTAGGTGCACATAATCTACCATCCCCATGTTTCCAAACCTCATTTTCCAGTTTGCAACCAGCATTTTTCCACTTGCACTGAATTAGGGAACCTGTTTGGTTTTTGGAGGGTTTCTAAGACCTCCATTGTCAAATTCTCCACAGTTTCAGAGGACTGTAGGAGTATCATGAGAGCTGCCTTCTTGGCTGCTTCATCTACCCTATTATTACCCATAGTGATAGGATCTATTGCTCGCTGATGTGCCTTTAATTTCATAACAGCTATAGCTCTTTTGAAAACACTGCAGTCTGTTCCAGTGTCCACCAAACACTCCACAAAATGGTATGGCATGTCAGAGAGGGTCAGGCGAACAAAGGCATCACCCCCTCTGCTCTCAGACATGATTGGTAGCACTGGAAACCCAGTCCATCAATTGTTCTCCCACAGTTATAACATTTACCTTTTCTGGGTTCCCCCTCATTTATCCCTTAAACTATTTCTATTGGGGTTTCCCAGGGGCACACACTGGCATTACCCTTAGTGCTTTCTTTTTCTATACTTATGTTCCTTTGTATTGAGCTCGCTAAGCTCATTAGTGTTTGGACTGATTTATCTCGCCAATCAGAATGGGCGGAAACCAATTGAGAAACCAATTTATTATGGATTTCTTTATTCAGTCCTGACACCAATGTGACAGTGAGCATTTTTCCCATACCTTAGTCATCAAGGTTACCTCCCCTTGGGGCATATACATCTTGACATGAGGTGGTATTGGGCACATAAGATACTACAGTCAAAACTCGGGGCACAAATTATTTTCCCCAGCAATACTAAAACCCAACAGTTTCCTTTTATTACTTAGAACATGCAGTTGTAAACAATTTTCCATTTCATGTCTATTAGCAAAATATCATTATTCACTTGATATTCTTTATTAAAGGATCAGCAAGGCACCACTGGTAGTCAGCTGAACACATCAGGTAAACCAAAGAAAAGGTCCATCTATGTGCAGCCTACAATCAACAGCTAGCTCCCAGTAATGCATTCCTCCTCCCAAACCTACCTAGAAAAACATACATATATATATATATATATATATATATATATATATATATATATACAGTATATATACACAGTATACACATACATACATACATTCATACATCTATACATATATACACACATATACAGCGCATACATACACATAGATATACATACACATACATATATGCATATACATATACAGCACACATGTACACACTGTGACATCCTTATTCACACTCTCACACGCATGTATTTACTATCAAATACACTTACAAAGATACTCACTGACAAACTGGCACACAGATTCTACACACTCTATAAAAAAATGCACACAAACCCCAGGACTAGGGCACATAGTCCACAAGGCCTTGGCATGCAGTCTCAAATGACAATAGACATCCAATTGCCAATGCCCACATACAATCAGACCCACAACCAAATATCTAACCTTATAAATGCAAGGGCTACCATTAGTAACCAAAAAACTTTCAAGGGGGGTAAGTACTAGTGGTCTATCAGTAGTGAAAATACTTGAGGATAGTAAAAGTGAAATTACCAGCAAATCAGACCTCTTAAAGATTCACTACTAGAATCTTGTGTATATTGTAATTTATATTAATTCTACTGCAAAGATATCACTAGGACCATAATGTACAAAGGGACAATGTATGGCTATTGCAGTGTCACTTGTGCAAGTCACAGTAGTGCTGGCCTTTTAAAACTCCAGTTAACCCATATAAATACCAAGCAGAAATGTAAAAACCCCTAAATGCCCTCAAGCATAGCATACACTCTTATGTCTTTTAATGGAAGACTTGCATATGTGTGTGTGCAAAACATACATAATCTTACATTTAATTCAGTTGAACAAAAAGTTTCTAGCAGCACATAAAGTCTAGGACAAAAAAGGGTTAAAAAAACAACAACAAAATTTGTTCTGCTCTGTGCTGGAGGAAGGGAGGGGGGTTGGAAGCCCCCACCCAGTACAGTAGCTGCAGCACACATACTTTGTCTTCTACAGAAAAAATATATTGGGCTGTTTCTGATAGGATTCTACAGTTATTTTTATAGAGATTTTTGCTAGTGGAATAATTCAAAGGTTCCCCCTTTGGAAACCCAACATCCATTCCCTTAGTCAACTTGCACCATTCAGGCAGATGCCAGCTGACCCACATACTATATTCTTTATACATTTCCTCCTGTGGGCTATTGAGGAAATTTTGGACGTCCATTGCTTAAGGATGACCTCATGTCACCCTTTCTAAGAATCGTTTCTCATAACCCAGTTATGATGGAGGGGACTCTTACCCTTCTCTCTCGACTCTTAGCAATACTGTGGCTGTCAGGGAAAGTCCCACACTATAAATCCCACACTATAAATTCCATACTAAAAATCCCTGCTTCTGATCCCTCCAAATTTTCCAACAAACCCAAATAATAAACAGTAGGGAGACAAATCCTAAAAGTACTTGGCCTCTTATATCATCAAAATCAAACCATGCTAGGGGACTTACATCAACAGTTTTATGCATCATTAGAGACAAGTCTACTACAGCTCAGGTATGCGCCCTTCAGTATAGGAGCGTGCAAACTCAAACCAGTGTGCCCAAGGTTTTCAGAAACAAAGCCAAGAGGTGATCAAAAAGATCAGAATTCACCCTTGTTCTCTGGGAATAGCACTATGCCCAATAGCAGCAATGGACTGAAGCTGAACTTAATCAACGATGTCCATAGGCTGAGCATAGGGGGTACCCAGAGACTTTGTACTGACAGACCAAGGTTGACTAGTAAGAAATTCTGCAGCTACCCACACTTAACCTTCTCTTGTTCCTCTGCTGTACAGACCATTTTAGTAACAGTTTACGTTTACTTAACAAACACAGAAAATAGAAAACATTTGTCTCTGAGGACAGTAGAATCCTCTTACTTAACACACTACTGCTCCCACTTGCTTTCTCCGCAGAGGGGCGTCTTGGAGCAGTACTTTCACACGCCTTAAAGGACCTCTTACACTCACACATTCATAACAAAAGATGTTAAAACATAAAACATAAAATACAACTGTCTCAGGTTCTTGGGAGTTTGTACTCACGACAGGACAGAGGGTTTAGGAATCAGAGGATAGGAGAGCAATTTGAGAAACAAAGGTTCTCACCTTTTTGGCGCCTGTGGTCTCCTGTCCTCATAGTTCCAGTCCTGGCTCCGTCCGCAATCGCTTTCAAACTCCCGGGTTTCGGCACCAAATTGTTGAAGAAAAAATTAACATCAGACAGCTGTTCCAAATTAATAAGGTTATAATTGTACAATTAAACATATTACAACAAAAATGACAACCGGTCATTTTACATAGTAATACAAGTGTGTGTGGCGTGCAGCATTAGATTGCAGCAATGTCTCTCTTTTATAGGCCATGTTGGGTGTTTCTGAGAATCTTCACATTATGCACCTCGTGGTTTTCTTCTTATCTTGTCCATACAAACTATGGGTGTTACTGTAGCTGAAAATACTTACTTTGCATATACAGCAGTTTCTGTACTAGCTGAATTGACAAAAAGAAATGTAACTGTTTAAAAATATCACTTGTCAGTCCCTCATAACACATAAGTAAAATATATATACAGAATTAAAAACATTTTTCCTTAACAGTGGTTTATGCTGATTGTCATTTATATGGTAACCACTGTGACTGTCATTTATAAGGTAATAACTGTGACTGTCACTTATAAGGTAACTACTGTGACTGTCATTTATAAGGTAACCACTGTGACTGTCATTTATAAAGTAACCACTGTGACTGTCATTTATAAGGTAACCCCTGTGACTGTCATTTATAAGGTAACTACTGTGACTGTCATTTATAAGGTAATCACTGTGACTGTCATTTATAAGGTAATCACTGTGACTGTCATTTATAAGGTAACCACTGTGACTGTCATTTATAAGGTAATCCCTGTGACTGTCATTTATAAGGTAACCACTGTGACTGTCACTTATAAGGTAACTACTGTGACTGTCATTTATAAGGTAACTACTGTGACTGTCATTTATAAGGTAACCCCTGTGACTGTCATTTATAAGGTAACTACTGTGACTGCCATTTATAAAGTAACCACTGTGACTGTCATTTATAAAGTAACCACTGTGTGAGTGTCATTTATAAGGTAATCACTGTAACTGTCATTTATAAGGTAATCACTGTGACTGTCATTTATAAGGTAACTACTGTGACTGTCATTTATAAGGTAATCACTGTGACTGTCATTTATAAGGTAACTACTGTGACTGTCATTTATAAGGTAACCACTGTGACTGTCATTTATAAAGTAACCACTGTGTGATTGTCACTTAGAAGGTAACTACTGTGAGTGTCATTTATAAGGTAACCACTGTGAGTGTCATTTATAGGGTTGCCACCTCAGCCATGTTTTCCTGGACACTTATGAGTTACACATGCTGCAGGGTGTGCAGGGAGGAACATGTATTGTGTTTCTGGACAGCACTATTCATATTCCTCCCTGCACACCCTGAAGCATGTGTAACTTATAAGTGTTCTGTATTTTAAGGGACGGGTGGCAACCCTATCATTTATAAGGTAATCACTGTGACTGTCATTTATAAGGTAATCATTGTGACTGTCATTTATAAGGTAACCACTGTGATTGTCATTTATAAGGTAACCACTGTGACTGTCATTTATAAGGTAACCCCTGTGACTGTCATTTATAAAGTAACCACTGTGATTGTCATTTATAAGGTAACCACTGTGACTGTCATTTATAAGGTAATCACTGTGACTGTCATTTATAAGGTAACCACTGTGATTGTCATTTATAAGGTAACCACTGTGACTGTCATTTATAAGGTAATCACTGTGACTGTCATTTATAAGGTAACCACTGTGATTGTCATTTATAAGGTAACCACTGTGACTGTCATTTATAAGGTAATCACTGTGACTGTCATTTATAAAGTAAACACTGTGATTGTCACTTATAAGGTAATCACTGTGATTGTCATTTATAAGGTAACCGCTGTGATTGTCATTTATAAGGTAACTACTGTGACTGTCATTTATAAGGTAACTACTGTGATTGTCATTTATAAAGTAATCACTGTGACTGTTATTTATAAGGTAACCACTGTGACTGACATTTATAAGGTAACCACTGTGACTGTCATTTATAAGGTAACCACTGTGATTGTCATTTATAAGGTAACTACTGTGACTGTCATTTATAAGGTAACCACTGTGACTATCATTTATAAGGTAACCACTGTGATTGTCATTTATAAGGTAACCACTGTGACTGTCATTTATAAGGTAACCACTGTGATTGTCATTTATAAGGTAACCACTGTGACTGTCATTTATAAGGTAACCACTGTGACTGTCATTTATAAGGTAACCGCTGTGATTGTCATTTATAAGGTAACTACTGTGATTGTCATTTATAAGGTAACCGCTGTGATTGTCATTTATAAGGTAACTACTGTGATTGTCATTTATAAGGTAACCACTGTGACTGTCATTTATAAGGTAACCACTGTGATTGTCATTTATAAGGTAACCACTGTGACTGTCATTTATAAGGTAACCACTGTGATTGTCATTTATAAGGTAACTACTGTGACTGTCACTTATAAGGTAACCACTGTGACTGTCATGTATAAGGTAACCACTGTGATTGTCATTTATAAGGTAACTACTGTGACTGTCATTTATATGGTAACTACTGTGATTGTCATTTATAAGGTAATCACTGTGACAGTCATTTATAAGGTAACCACTGTGATTGTCATTTATAAGGTAACTACTGTGATTGTCATTTATAAGGTAACTACTGTGACTGTCATTTATAAGGTAATCACTGTGACTGTCATTTATAAGGTAACCACTGTGATTGTCATTTATAAGGTAACTACTGTGATTGTCATTTATAAGGTAACTGCTGTGATTGTCATTTATAAGGTAACCACTGTGACTGTCATTTATAAAGTAACCACTGTGATTGTCATTTATAAGGTAACCACTGTGACTGTCATTTATAAGGTAACTACTGTGACTGTCACTTATAAGGTAACCACTGTGACTGTCATGTATAAGGTAACCACTGTGATTGTCATTTATAAGGTAACTACTGTGACTGTCATTTATATGGTAACTACTGTGATTGTCATTTATAAGGTAATCACTGTGACAGTCATTTATAAAGTAACCACTGTGACTGTCACTTATAAGGTAACCACTGTGATTGTCATTTATAAGGTAACCACTGTGATTGTCACTTATAAGGTAACCACTGTGACTGTCACTTATAAGGTAATCACTGTGACTGTTATTTATAAGGTAACCACTGTGACTGTCACTTATAAGGTAACCACTGTGATTGTCATTTATAAGGTAACTACTGTGACTGTCATTTATATGGTAACTACTGTGACTGTCATTTATAAGGTAACCACTGTGACTGTCATTTATAGGGTAACTACTGTGATTGTCATTTATAAGGTAACCACTGTGACTGTCATTTATAAGGTAACCACTGTGATTGTCCCTTATAAGGTAACCACTGTGATTGTCATTTATAAGGTAACTACTGTGACTGTCGTTTATAAGGTAACCACTGTGATTGTCATTTATGTTAAAAGATGTTTTATTTCAATTCCAAAAGCAGGTATAATTAACCATCAACCATCAGTAACATTAACAGCATAGGTCTTCATATCTTATACAGAAAATAATGCAATTACATGTCCTGATATCACCTTTGATCGAAATGTCCTTACCCAAGTCCGTTTTTTGTGAAGTAAAATGCCTCTCTGTATAATAATATTTATCTACTTATCTTATAGACCTCAGCTATAATTTGTTGCCTTGTACCTTAAGACTGAGGGATTAATAACAATAAATGCCCTTTAACATGCTCTGGAAATGATTTTACCATTTTTTAACATTACAACATAATAAACATAAAACAGACCAACTAACATAAATATAACAACTAGAAACAAAAAGAGAGGAAAAAAAACAAAACAACAACATTTGTCTTTGTGGTTATTTTACATTTTATGGTAGCTTATAACCATTGTCGGTTGGGTTTGGAGTTAGTGTCATAATAAAGATCATATAGTTTTGTAAACGTCCCTCTTTCTATATTGTTTACCCAGCTCTTAGGATTTCCCTGATCCCATGGCACCCTTCATCTCTTTGCAATGCCCCCTTTTAAAATCCAGTAATACCAGATCTTCTGAAATTGATCTGTATCCCCTTGCATTCGTGAAGCTCCCTCTGAGAAAGAATATATATCCTGAATCTTATCTGTAACTTCCTTCCAAGCAGGGTTACCCACCTTCCAATTCCTAGCTAAGCATATTCTGATTATTGTGCATAAAATTTTACAGAACTTATTAATTGGTGGAATAAATCCTGGTAGATCTCTGTTTAAAAGTGCTTGGTCCATGGTCAATGTTATTTGTTCGTCCAAAAGGTAGCTTAGTAGGTCACTTAACCTAATCCATGTGTCCCTGATTATTGTGCAGTCCCACCACATATGTTTATATGAACCCCTCTCCCCACACCCTCTGTAGCATAATTTGCTTTTATTGTTCAAGAAATGGGATGTGTTAATCGGGGTTAAATACCATCTGAATATTGTTTTTATTGTGTTTTCGCTTAAATCTGCACTGACTAGGCCCCTGCAAGAATCATGGAATATCTGGTCCCATTCCTCCCTCGGGAGTGTAAAATCCAGGTCATCCTCCCATCTCAGAATTATGTTAGATTTGGTGTTATGCTTATCAGCTTGAATGTCCAGATACAGCTTGGAGATCACCCCTTTTTCCCTAATCTCTGTTTTGCATATTCTTTCCAAGCTAGTGCTAGGTTGTGGTTTATGGGATTTGATGTAACTATTTAAGGCTGAGGAAATCTGTAAATAAGCAAACCAATGCAGTTTGTTCGGTTGAAGAATATCTTGTAGATAATTATATGTGACTATACTTCCCTTCAACATAAGATCTGCTACCCTGTACAGTCCTTTATTTGTCCATTTACCTACATAACTATGTAACTCTTTCGGTAGAAGATACCTTATGGGAATGGCCCATGAGTGAGTGGGTAAGAGCTTTTGGGTTTTCGTGGCCATTTTCCAACACCTTTGCGCGTCTAGAATGGTAGGAAACATATTTAAGTGAAGCCCAAATTCTTTACCTGATTCCCATAGAATACTATCTGAATTTTCTAGTTCTGCAAGGTCTCTCTCTATTTTAGTCCACACTACCTCACTTGACTGTTTACTTAGGAGCGTCGTTTGGGCTGTCCTTGATGCCTGATAGTAATCTGCTAAATTTGGCACTTCCACACCTCCCCGCTGTCTATGTTGAGCTAATATCTGTGACGCAATTCTTGCCCCTCTATTTCCCCTCAAAAAGGAGTGGAGATCCTCTTGCAGCCTCTGTAGGTCCTGGTGGGGTACTTTAATCGGTAGAGCTCGAAATAAGTACAGAATTCTGGGGAGAATATTCATTTTAATAGCTGACAGACAACCGTACCACGAGAAATTGCCCTTCTTCCAATTTTGTAACTCCTGTCTAATTTTGCTATATAATGGGTTATAATTTAATTGATAGAGCTTATGACATGAATCTGCTAGCTTTATTCCCAAGTAAATGAGGGATTGCTTAACCCATGATATATCAAAGTTAATCTCTAATAACTTTTTCGTATGGGGGGGGGATTGATATCGGCAGGGCCTCGCACTTATCTAAGTTAATCTTATAGCCTGAGATCTCCGAGATTCTTGTAGTATCTTTTATAGATGCGTCATGGATTTTAAAGATTTAGTTAGTGTCAACAGAATATCGTCTGCAAACAACGATAATTTATATTCTCTTTTCCCTATTGTAACTCCACTAATCTCTTCCGATCTCCTAATTCGGGATGCTAGCGGTTCGATACAAAGAGACCCTGCCTGGTACCATTTAATATTGGTATAGATCTAGATTGGTATCCCGCCGCACTAATTGTTGCCGTAGGTGTTGAGTAAATTCCCTTGGCTGCTTTTAAGAAATTACCCTCAAATCCAAATTTCGACAGGACCTCTAACATGTATGACCAGTCAATTCTATCAAACGCCTTCTCTGAGTCCAGTGATAGGAGCAGAGAAGGCGCTTCCTTGAGTTTCAAATATTCCGTCAAGTCTATAGTTCTCTGGACATTGTCCGGAGCTTCTCTTCCCTGAATAAACCTTACCTGATCAGGGTGTATAATGCTCGGGAGTACTGTCTTGAGTCTGTTGGCCAGTATTTTTGTTAATATTTTTATATCCTAATTTATTAATGAGATCGGTCGGAAGTTCTTGCATTGTGTAGGATCCTTCCCCGGCTTGGGAATAACTATTATCTTTGCCCTGAGTAAGTCCGCAGGGATCTCCACTCCTTTCATTATATCATTACAGAACGTCTTTAAGTGTGGGATTAACTCCTTTTTAAAGGATTTATAATATTCACTGGTTAGGCCATCTGGGCCTGGTGCCTTGCCCACCTTGAGTTCCTTCAAAACAGTAAGGATTTCCTGGGTAGTTATCTCTGCATTCAAACTATCTTTGTCTGTGGTAGTAATTTCCCTGACTTGAGCTTGTTCTAAAAATTCTATCGTCCTATTTTGTGTCTGAGCTGATCTAATAACCTTTTTACCATCATATAGTGATTCATAGTAGGATGCAAAAGTATCCGTGATCTCCTGTGGATTTGATGTCTTAGTTCCTACTTTATTCTGAATGGTCGGGATAGAGTACATTTTCACTCTTTCCCTTAATTTGTTGGCTAAATATTTATCAGGTTTATTTGAGTGAACAAAATAAGAAGTTTTTAATCTTTGGATAGCTCTCACAGCCGAATCATTTAAAATCTTCGCTAGTAGTTTTCTTTTAGTCTGTAATGTTTTGAAAGTGGCTGCTGATAATGTTTGTTTGTGTTGTGTTTCTAACGTATGGATTTCCTCTTGGATTTGGTCTATAGTCTTGTGAGAAAGTTTCCTAACCCTATATTTTTCTTGAATGAACATCCCAAGAGGATAGCGGGTTTTCAGTGGAACGTGTATTAATCTCCCAATATTCTTTGAGTAGCTTGTGCGTCTGACTAAGAGCCTGAGCATTATTAAGAATATGTGGGTCATATGTCCAAGATCTCTGTCTTTGAAAATTGAGTATTCCCCTCAGCTCCACCCGAACCATAGAATGGTCAGACCAAACGCAGGGAAATATAGAAGTGCTTATAATATTAGGGATCAGCATCTGACTAACTGTAACATAATCCAGTCTGGTATACGTCTTGTGTGCATGCGAATAAAACGTGTGGTCTGTCGTTTCACCATAGAGTGTCTCCCATGTGTCTACTAGATTATGTGAGGCTCACCCTCGTATTATGTATCCTCCCTCTCACTATAAGAAACCTACCTTCAGGGTCAGTTATTACTTCTTCTTTTATGAAGTGTAGAGATGAGTGGATTAGGATTGATACTCTCCTTTTTTTTTTGATCCGTGGTGGTGTGGTAATGTGTTGGGAAATGCCTATGCCATAATTTGCTTGCAATGCTTGTGTAAAGTGTGTTTCCTAAAGGAAGACGATCTTAGCCTTTAACCTTAAGTATTGAGTAACAGCTGTCTTGCGCTTAATATTTGTATTTAACCCCCTCACATTATGCGAGAGGATTGTAAGTGTGGGTGTCATTCCTTATATTAATAGCTTGATTGCCTGGACTAGCATCAACCTGTGCAAACCCCATTGACCCAATTGACCACACAGACTAAACAACTTATATATAAAAAAAAAACTGAACATTTTAAATACATAATAACAAGTGTACAGGCTCGTTGCCCAATTACAACATTTGATGTCCATCCTACCCCTGTAAAAGAAAAAATAAAACAAACACAGAGGGAGAGAACACCAAAGTGGAATACAAACTATAAGTATTTGGCTTCGTGCAGGACATCTAAACATCTTAAGTTGAACTAAAGTAACTACAGAGGTTCTCTAATCTATAGTGTGGAAATAACAATCTGGTCTCTGAATACCAGTTTCATGATGTTCATTGTTTCAGCGTCCCAATTACAACAAAAGTAGTTTTTAAATATCAACAATGTCTTTGCTATAACTGCACTACTTTTTTATAGGTACCTCTTATAACAAGTTAAATTTGTATAATCCATCTGCCCCTTGTCATGCCGTAAAGACAGGTGTCATGTCGTCATGGAATTCAGGGAAACAACTGAACCGCGTAAAAAAGTCATTATGGTTTCTTCTAGTGACTTTGACCCATTTGGCTCTTTTATGGCTGTTCTCTTTTTGGGTTTGTCGTTCAGTCTCCGAGTCGCTGTGGGTGGTTGGTAGATCCAGTGGGTCCAGACCAAGATATTCACAGATTTCCGGGATATCCTTCCTATCCTTTATCGAAAGGGTTTTCCCCTCATGTGTGATATGTAAGGCGAAGGGAACCCCCAACGATAATTTATTTGGTGTTCTGAAGCAATTGTGTGAGAGGTCTGAGTGAAACCTCTCCTCATCAAGGTGCGTGTTACACAAATCTTAGTAGAATTGCACTACTGCGCCCTGATATTTGAAGGTTGGGTTTCTTCTGGCCCGCCATAAGAATTGCCTCTTTTTCTGGTAAACGAAGTAATTTAGCTATTACGTCTCTGGGTGGATAGTCACCTTTTGGTTTTGCTTTCAGGGCCCTATGGGCCCTCTCTATCTGGAAGTTATCCTCCTCTGAGCATCCAGTAATGGCCCTGAAAAGTTGCTTTAAGTAGTTCTGGAGATCTGGCTGCAATATGATCTCCGGAATTCCTTTCAGCCTCAAATTGCTTCTGCGTGAGCGGTTCTCTAAATCCTCCATCTTGTCCTGGATAGTGTCCAGTTCAAGTTGATGGGCTTGCGTACTTTGATCCAGAGCAATCACCTTTTCCTCCACATTGTTCTCATTATCTTCCAGCACTGAATCTCTAGCACCCAGATCTTGCATCTCATGTTTTATTTCTGTAAGACTGTTGGTAATGGTGGTTTGAAAGGAATCCATTTTATTCCACAGTTTCTCAAATTTTTTGTCAATATCCTTTTTAGAGACCAGTGATTTGATATCAGCACGTGTAACTGGGATTAAATCAGCTTTACAGGTCTGGGCATCTGAATCTACTTCTATGTCCTCCACTTGTTCTGAATCCAGGGACTCCACCAGTTTTTCCCCTTTCGAGGACTTGAAAAATAGATGCTGCTGCTGCTTTCCCTGAAGTGGATGGTTTATTTAATTTCCTGGCTGCCATTATCTATTATATTGCTTATACCTACTACAGCCCAGGGATTTGTCAGATTATGCTGCTCTTCTTACTAATGAAGACTTTAACGTATTGTTTTCAGGGTGTAGTGAGTCTTTTAACACTTTGAAGAAGCCAGTGTCTTTAATCTATGTAGGTGAGGCTAATGTCTCAGATAAACCTTGGATGTAGTTTCTGACCTCTTTAAAACTCAAAGTTTAAACAAGGTGTGAGACTGAGTCATGTAGCTTTAGTTTTTTTCAAAAACTGTCTGTGACAAGGGATGCCCCTGAAATGCGGCCAAAATCTTCTTGTGTAGGTATCTATTATGCCTTTACAAATATATGTATTGGGGCTGGAAACCTGAGGAGCCTTTAACAGACTTTCTTAGTCGCAGCTAGAGTCTCTTGTTATTTAATATATTGTTCCATTACTTTGTTGGTTTGTCTTAATGGCGACCCCTCTAAGGGCACTATCTCAACCCCTTTGTCTCTCATTTGTTCCTTGACCACTTTCAGTAAGCTCTATGGTTCATTGTGATGCGGTAAAACATGTCTCTGTGTAAAAGTCACATCGCATCTGATGCGCAACAAATAATTCCCTGTCACATATTCTAATTAGTTCCCGGCATTAACTGTATGCAAACACTGTGTTCCGACTCTTAATGAGGTGGCTTTTACTTGCAAATAAACTTACGACCTGGAGCTAAGTTAGATTCTTCTCTTCCGTGTCGCAGTTATCCCCCATGTGGACTGTAAAGATGGCGCCTCCTCCTATCGTTCCCGATGAGGCCTCTCCTCTATTCCACCTCAGCGCACATTTAACCGAGCTTCGGGTGAATTTCATCTTCCACCTTGTCAGTCAGATTGGTGACTGCTGTCAGCTTAGGTCTGTTCACCAATTTTTATCAGCTTTTAGCCTCCTTTGTCAGTGTCCTGCACGGAGCAGCTCAGTTATGCTGCCATCTCCATTCCCGGTTCGGCTCCGCCCCCGTGATTGTCATTTATAAGGTAACCACTGTGACTGTCATTTATAAGGTAATCACTGTTACTGTCATTTATAAAGTAACCACTGTGAGTGTCATTTATAAAGTAACCACTGTGAGTGTTATTTATAAGGTAACTACTGTGACTGTCATTTATAAGGTAACCACTGTGACTGTCATTTATAAGGTAACCACTGTGACTGTCATTTATAAGGTAATCACTGTGACTGTCACTTATAAGGTAACCACTGTGATTGTCATTTACAAGGTAACTACTGTGACTGTCATTTATAAGGTAATCACTGTGACTGTCATTTATAAAGTAACCACTGTGAGTGTCATTAATAAGGTAACTACTGTGACTGTCATTTATAAACTAACCACTGTGAGTGTCATTTATAAGGTAATCACTGTGACTTTCATTTATAAGGTAACCACTGTGACTGTAATTTATAAACTAACCACTGTGAGTGTCATTTATAAGGTAACTACTGTGACTGTCACTTATAAGGTAACCCCTGTGAGTGTCATTTATAAAGTAACTACTGTGATTGTCATTTATAAGGTAACCACTGTGATTGTCATTTATAAGGTAATCACTGTGACTGTTAGGGGTTAATGTGAACCTGACTAGCGCCATCTTGTTCTTGGGCGCCATTTTGTCTTTTCGCATCCATCTTGTAGTGATTGGCATCCATTTTGTAATGATTAGACTTTATTATTATGGTTCATTCTGTAGTGAGAAATATATGCTTGTTATTGTATTTTCCTTAGCCGGCTAGCCTTGTAGAAAGTCTCTGGCCTCACGCCCAGAAGAATGTTATATCAATAAGATGGTCAGGCGACCTTGTTGTCTGCGCAGATGCATGGTTTATTATGACTATAGATATTGTTTATGAGCTAGTGAATTTCCAGAACAATACTGTGTATAACTGTGTAAAATTACGCGGTCCTAACGTGTCATCCCCTTAACCCTGTATGCTGTTAACTGAAGTCTATAAGACATGCTTGCACTGTTCAATAAACATGAATAGCTTTAGATCATATTGCTGCATGGTCTGAGTCATTCTAAAGGATATCCTTATCAGATAATCTACATCTGCTTCAGGTGGTACAGTGGGCCAGAGGCTTTGGCCTGACCTGACACTCCCCCCATGAAACCAACACCTTACAGTTTCTGGTGTCAGTTTGTGGGATTCGCAGTCGGTGAGTATGAGTGTTTTTACCATGCTTTCCCTCTGTGAATCTGAACCTAAATTTAGTCTTGTAATAGGTGTTGATAATATATGATAAAGGGTTAAGGGGTTCCTGCGGTTGAGGCGCAGGTTTGCAGAGGTTAAAGTCCTGCCGGCAGTTGTGATAACCCCTCCAGCCAGGTTAATAGTCCTGTGCTGGTTTAAGACAGATATTGTAGTTCTGTCTGTGATACCCGCAAGAGATAAGATTTAGCATGCAATTTGACGAAAGATTTTAAGTTAAGTTCCCCGTGCAAGTTGGCAGTGCTTTGTCACAGTGAGTAAGACTCACGTGTGTGTTAAAGTTTTCCATATTTCATTCCTATAATAGAGTTTTGTTACCCACCTGAAACTCATGTTTGATATCTGATGCTTGCTTTGCTTATTTGTTTTTTTACTGCTATAAAATTGTGCTGTGCTTAGAAAATATTAAGTGGCTATGCATGTTATTATTGTTGCTATTATTGTGTTGAGGAATGGGATCTGCTTATAGATAATAATGCACAGGGAAGAGTACATATTTAATGTCTACAAAAGGGTTAACACTGTTAAAGACAGTTTCAGTCAGTAAGCACTGCTGTGTAAATTTAATGAGCTATCTCTGTGCTAAAGAATGTAGCGGGCAAAGAAGGGGGGCCGCCACTGAGCGCACATAGATCAGAGAACAGAAAAAAAACTGTTACAGCAGCTCCGTTTGTAAAACTTTTTGTTTGCTTGCAGTAATGAAAAGGAAATTTTGTATATTGTGATGCATGATGTGTGATGGTCTGTCGGTTCTCACTGTGGCTTGTATGACGTGTAACAGATTTACTCTAAACCAAAAACAGAATGTATTATTTGAAAAATTTTGTCCCAATCTATGCAGAAATTGCCGTTCTGCACGGATTCTGACTGAAATACATTTTAGAACAAGATAGAAGGAATAAGAGGGCGCTAAGAGCTAAGTTCCCACCACACTTAGTCAAATAATAAATAAATACAACAATGTTCAAGTTAATAACTTTACTTCACAATATTAAAATACAATTTATTATAACAACAAAAATATAGAGTCTGATAGAAGGGACGTCTCCCTTAATAAATAAAAAATGGAGAAACTGGATTACCACCTTAAAAACACGTGAAAAATTGCTTGAAAAAATTGCTTAAAAATGTATATATTAGGTGAGCGTTGTGTTATGATTCAGCAAATGTTGGTTACAATGTTAATATCAATCTTAAAGTTTAATCAGTCACAATTTTTGTAACAAAGTTCCTTATGTTGGCTGATCAAAAAGTGTTACAGTTCATCAGATAGTTTCAGCATGAAAAAGTTGTAATTCTGTTGTTAATATGACCCCCTAGGAAGTGGTTAAACGATCATATTAAACACCTTAAAGTCAGGTTTTATTTGTACTCACACTTTCTTATCCAAAATGACTTTGGTAACGATCTTTAGGCTCACACTGTTGGAGATTTACACAGGTAAGCGATATCTTCCAATGTTTTTGCACTCTTGCTTGTATCGGCTGAACCCGGTCAGCGTAATTGGAGACTGCTTGTTTACTCCGAACTCCTTGTTCGCCAGATAATTCAAGATTCCAAGGGGAGAAATGATGTCCACAGACTCGCACTTAGCGTGGAACACGCGCGGGCTAGAAAGTTAAAACTAGGTACCCTAGATTTTTAAAAGTAGAATAAAGTCCTTAGCAGGAAACAACACAAAGTCAATCTACGCGTTTCACCCGTTAGATAGGGCTTTTTCAAGATGCTGGTTTGTTCCCGGGACAGGATTTAAATATTCATTGAAGTGTGTTCATTGGTTGTGACTCTTTCCAATTAAAGGTGGAATTTGATCAGACTTGCTTTTACTTAAGGTGGTTTATTGTGTTCAATTCCATGGGGTCATTCATTCGTTCAAAAGAAAGCTGAATCACATAGTAGTATATAAATATTTTTGTTAAAAAGATTTTTTACGCTCAACATAAAAATATATTAGTAATATATTAAAATATTAAGTTAAGGTGGTAAAACCAGAGGTGGTATTTCATATTAAAAAATTACAGTTTAAAATGATATGTTCTATATCAGGTGAAACAGACAATTTAATCAACTATTGCATTAAATAAAAAATTATACGATAAATTAATTTTAAGATTCATTATACCTCAACTTATAGCCATTAGCTTATATATCAGATTATTCTAGAGAGTAGGAAATAATTTGAATTTGTTTCAACACAATCATTAAAATGGAGGACTTAATAATTCCATCTAAAATATAATAAACAAGTCAAGCTATGAGACCTTCTAAAAACTTCTAAAAAATTCCAAAAAAATCCAAAATTTTTTAACCTTTAATACATTCTTAAAATTATTCTAAAGTTACTGTTATCATATCAGTTCATCATATTAGATTTAAAATATTTTCTTATGTTTTCTATTTGTAAGTTCATTATATCTTAATACTCACTGTGCTGCTCTCTGTGCCAGAGAAGGGTTAATACACACTGTGCAGATCTCTGCGCCAGTGAAGGGTTAATACACACTGTGCTGCTCTTTTTGTGCCAGTGAAGGGTTAATGCACACTTTGCTGCTCTCTGTGCTAGTGAAGGGTTAATACACACTGTGCTGCTCTCTGTGCCGGTGAAGGGTTAAAACACACTGTGCTGCTCTCTCTGCTAGTGAAGGGTTAATACACACTGTGCAGATCTCTGTGCTAGTGAAGGGGTTAATACACACTGTGCAGATCTCTGCGCCAGTGAAGGGTTAATACAGTGTGCTGCTCTCTGTGCTAGTGAAGGGTTGATGCACACTGTGCTGCTCTCTGTGCTAGTGAAGGGTTAATACACATTGGGCGGCTCTTTGTGCTAGTGAAGGGTTAATACACACTGTGCTGCTCTCTGTGCCAGTGAAGGGTTAATACACACTGTGCTGCTCTCTGTGCTAGTGAAGAGGTTAATACACACTGTGCAGCTCTCTGTGCTAGTGAAGGGTTAATACACACTGTGCTGCTCCCTGTGCTAGTGAAGGGGTTAATACACACTGTGCTGCTCTCTGTGCTAGTGAAGGCTTAATACACACTGTGCTGCTCTCTGTGCTAGTGAAGGGTTAATACACACTGTGCTGCTCTCTGTGCTAGTGAAGGGTTAATACACACTGTGCTGCTCTCTGTGCTAGTGAAGGGTTAATACACACTGTGCTGCTCTCTGTGCTAGTGAAGGGTTAATACACACTGTGCTGCTCTCTGTGCCAGTGAAGGGGTTAATACACACTGTGCTGCTCTCTGTGCCAGTGAAGGGTTAATACACACTGTGCTGCTCTCTGTGCCAGTGAAGGGTTAATACACACTGTGCTGCTCTCTGTGCTAGTGAAGGGGTTAATACACACTGTGCTGCTCTCTGTGCTAGTGAAGGGGTTAATACACACTGTGCTGCTCTCTGTGCCAGTGAAGGGTTAATACACACTGTGCTGCTCTATGTGCCAGTGAAGGGTTAATACACACTGTGCTGCTCTCTGTGCTAGTGAAGGGTTAATACACACTGTGCTACTCTCTGTGATAGTGAAGGGTTAATACACACTGTGCTGCTCTCTGTGCTAGTGAAAGGATTAAACAAAAAGCATCCAATTTGTCTTTTGTCTGATTGGCTGCTGATTAACATGTGACTTCTCAGCATGTATTCTGGGAGATGTAGTTCAGTATTGAACTGACCTTTGTTCTCCTCCCATTTACTTCCTGTGCAGCTGCTTCTGGGTGAGTGAGTCAGGCTGTGTGTACTGTATTGTGTGATAAAACGTTTTAGTCACTTTCTAGTCTTCTTAAATAGTTTTATAATTGTTATAAATCTTGTTCTTTAATGCATGTTATTCAGCTGCTTGTGCCAGGCAATGGGATACTAAGTGCTGTTCAACTCTTTGTGTTAGTGAAAAGTTATTACAAGCTGTGTAGCTCTCTGTGCTAGTGAAGGGTTAATACACACTGTGCTGTTCTCTGTGCTAGTGAAGGGTTAATACACACTGTGCAGATCTCTGTGCTAGTGAAGGGTTAATACTCACTGTGCTGCTCTCTGTGCTAGTGAATGGTTAATACACACTGTGCTGCTCTCTGTGCTAGTGAAGGGTTAATACACACTGTGCTGCTCTCTGTGCTAGTGAAGGGTTAATACACACTGTGCTGCTCTCTGTGCTAGTGAAGGGGTTAATACACACTGTGCTGCTCTCTGTACTAGTGAAGGGTTAATACACACTGTGCAGATCTATGTGCTAGTGAAGGGTTAATACTCACTGTGCTGCTCTCTCTGTTAGTGAAGGGTTAATACACACTGTGCAGATCTATGTGCTAGTGAAGGGTTAATACACACTGTGCTGCTCTCTGTGCTAGTGAAGGGTTAATACACACTGTGCTGCTCTCTGTGCTAGTGAAGGGTTAATACAAACTGTGCTCCTCTCTGTGCTAGTGAAGGGGTTAATACACACTGTGCTGCTCTCTGTGCTAATGAAGGGTTAATACACACTGTGCTGCTCTCTGTGCTAGTGAAGGGTTAATACACACTGTGCTGCTCTTTGTGCTAGTGAAGGGTTAATACACACTGTGCAGCTCTCTTTGCTAGTGAAGGGTTAATACGCAGTGCTGCTCTCTGTGTTAGTAAAGGGTTAATACACACTGTGCAGCTTTCTGTGCTAGTGATGGGTTAATACACACTGTGCTGCTCTCTGTGCTAGTGAAGGGTTAATACATACGTGAAGGTTTAATACACATTGTTTGCTCTTTGTGCTAGTGAAGGGTTAATACTCTGTGCTGCTCTCTGTGCTAGTGAAGGGTTAATACACACTGTGCTGCTCTCTGTGCTAGTGAGGGGTTAATACACACTGTGCTGCTCCCTGTGCTAGTGAAGGGTTAATACACACTGTGCTGCTCTCTGTGCTAGTGAAGGGTTAATACACACTGTGCTGCTCTCTGTACTAGTGAAGGGTTAATACACACTGTGCTGCTCTCTGTACTAGTGAAGGGTTAATACACACTGTGCTGCTCTCTGTGCTAGTGAAGGGTTAATACACACTGTGCTGCTCTCTGTGCTAGTGAAGGGTTAATACACACTGTGCTGCTCTCTGTGCTAGTGAAGGGTTAATACACACTGTGCTGCTCTCTGTGCTAATGAAGGGTTAATACAAACTGTGCTGCTCTCTGTGCTAGTGAAGGGGTTAAACAAAAAGCATCCAATTTGTCTTTTGTCTGATTGGCTGCTGATTAACATGTGACTTCTCAGCATGTATTCTGGGAGATGTAGTTCAGTATTGAACTGACTTTTGTTCTCCTCCCATTTACTTCCTGTGCAGCTGTTGCTGGGTGAGTGAGTCAGGCTGTGTGTATTGTGTGATAAAACGTTTTAGTCACTTTCTAGTCTTCTTAAATAGTTTTATAATTGTTATACATCTTGTTCTTTAATGCTTGTTATTCATCTGCTTGTGCCAGGCAATGGGAAAGTTATGTTTAACTCTTTGTGTTAGTGAAAAGTTATTACAAGCTGTGTAGCTCTCTGTGCTAGTGAAGGGTTAATACACACTGTGCTGCTCTCTGTGCTAGTGAAGGGTTAATACACACTGTGCAGATCTCTGTGCTAGTGAAGGGTTAATACACACTGTGCTGCTCTCTGTGCTAGTGAATGGTTAATACACACTGTGCAGATCTCTGTGCTAGTGAAGGGTTAATACACACTGTGCAGATCTCTGTGCTAGTGAAGGGTTAATACACACTGTGCTGCTCTCTGTGCTAGTGAAGGGGGTTAATACAAAGTGTGCTGCTCTCTGTGCTAGTTTAGAGGTTAATACACACTGTGCTGCTCTCTGTACTAGTGAAGGGTTAATACACACTGTGCTGCTCTCTGTACTAGTGAAGGGGTTATACACACTGTGCTGCTCTCTGTACTAGTGAAGGGGTTATACACACTGTGCTGCTCTCTGTGCTAGTGAAGGGTTAATACACACTGTGCTGCTCTCTGTGCTAGTGAAGGGTTAATACACACTGTGCTGCTCTCTGTGCTAGTGAAGGGTTAATACACACTGTGCTGCTCTCTGTGCCAGTGAAGGGTTAATACACACTGTGCTGCTCTCTGTACTAGTGAAGGGTTAATAACACTGTGCAGATCTATGTGCTAGTGAAGGGTTAATACTCACTGTGCTGCTCTCTCTGTTAGTGAAGGGTTAATACACACTGTGCTGCTCTCTGTGCTAGTGAAGGGTTAATACACACTGTGCTGCTCTCTGTGCTAGTGAAGGGTTAATACACACTGTGCTGCTCTCTGTGCCAGTGA
Organism: Bombina bombina; assembly: GCF_027579735.1. Lineage (NCBI taxonomy): Eukaryota > Metazoa > Chordata > Amphibia > Anura > Bombinatoridae > Bombina > Bombina bombina. The sequence goes on from NC_069503.1 coordinate 31,449,801, forward strand.
AGGGTTAATACACACTGTGCTGCTCTCTGTACTAGTGAAGGGTTAATAACACTGTGCAGATCTATGTGCTAGTGAAGGGTTAATACTCACTGTGCTGCTCTCTCTGTTAGTGAAGGGTTAATACACACTGTGCAGCTCTCTGTGCTAGTGAAGGGTTAATATACACTGTGCTGCTCTCTGTGCTAGTGAAGGGTTAATGCACACTGTGCTGCTCTTTGTGCTAGTGAAGGGTTAATACACACTGTGCTGCTCTCTGTGCTAGTGAAGGGTTAATACACACTGTGCTGCTCTCTGTGCTAGTGAAGGATTAATGCACACTTTGCTGCTCTCTGGGCCAGTGAATGGTTAATACACACTGCTGCTGCTTTCTGTGCCAGTGAAGGGTTAATACACACTGTGCTGCTCTCTGTGCCAGTGAAGGGTTAATACACACTGTGCAGATCTCTGCGCCAGTGAAGGGTTAATACACACTGTGCTGCTCTTTTTGTGCCAGTGAAGGGTTAATGCACACTTTGCTGCTCTCTCTACCAGTGAAGGGTTAATACACACTGTGCAGCTGCCTGTGCTAGTGAAGGGTTAATACACACTGTGCTGCTCTCTGTGCTAGTGACGGGTTAATGCACACTTTGCTGCTCTCTGCGCCAGTGAAGGGTTAATACACACTGTGCTGCTCACTGCGCCAGTGAAGGGTTAATACACACTGTGCTGCTCTCTGTGCTAGTAAAGGGTTAATACACACTGTGCTGCTCTCTGTGCTAGTGAAGGGTTAATACACACTGTGCTGTTCTCTGTGTTATTGAAGGGTTAATACACACTGTGTTGTTCTCTGTGCCAGTGAAGGGTTAATACACACAGAAGCACAACTGTAGCACAAGTTATGTTTATGAGTTAGTCATTTACAGCAGCTACACACAGGGCAGGGGAATAAGATAAAACGTTATATAAATCCGTTTTAGACACTGAGTATCATGTAATTTGTATAATGTGCAGCTCACGCGTCATCACACAGGTGTAGTTTATTCATTTGTAAAGCAGACAACAGCTAAAGTGTTATATTATAAATAAATATATGTGTAGATATGAATGTATGGGAATGATTAGCTGCATTATGGTCAGATTTGCCAGTGATGGGCCCTAACTCACAGGGGCCGCAGGTCAGTATTTAGGATCTTTATGGGCTGCGTATACATTTTGTCTGTTAACCCTTTCATGACAGGGTCATAATGTCTACATCGGAACAGCGTTCTCGGGATCGCGAGTTTTTAATTATGGGATCGGGTCTGGGGGGCGTCCCTATGATGCTAGCAATGCCCTCCAGACTGTGATCAAATCCAGGAAGCGCAGTTGGCTTCAGGACATCCAACGGCTATGACGTATTTCGTTCTAATGACGCTAAAGCCCAGCACCATTTGGACTGAATACAACGGCATAACAGCGGTATAAGGTTAAACACACAAATTACAATATATTTACAACAATTGTCCAGGTGCACAGGGCAAGTTCTACGGCTCTTGTTTGCCGATTTACCAGAAGTCACCCAAAGCGCACATTATCAGTCCTGCTTTATTTAGGGCCAAACGGTAGCATCCCTGGCTTATAAGGATATAGAACTATTTATTTTCATGAGACTTGTGTGTGGTGTTGCACTAATCTAAGGTCACAGAAAAAAGTAAAAAGAGCGATAGCCTTAAAAGTAAAACCACATTTATTACAAAATCATCTTAAAAACAGAGAAGTCAAGTGACAAGAATGAGGCAAGGGCACCTGTCAGAGCATTAGCACCCTGCCATGTCCCTTACATGATGAGCTCCGGGAAGTTACAGGGTACCAATTGCATATTTCTTCTAAGCTTTTGAATGGAGCCTATAATGATCCACAAGAAGCGCTCTTATTAAGAGTGTGAGATGTTCTACGAATTGGAGTAACTTTGGGCTGAAAAAGAATCTATAACGGTGCTTTCCCCTACCTGTTGAGCTGCCGAGTGAGCCTTCTTCTGATTGGAGGAAGCTCCCGTGTGACGTCATTATCGGCAGTCTGTGTTGGATTTGGACACACCCCCTATAGACGGACCGGGTTTCCGTGGAGCTGTAAGTTGCCAAAAACAGACGCTGAGGACGCTCACTGCAGCAAAGTGTCGGATTTCGGTGGAATATTATACACAAAGGGGATAGTTCTCTCTTTTGCCCACAGCAGATGGACATACCCTCCCAGGACCTTATGAAGAACCGTGAGTAATCGGAAAATACTCTAAGGAGGAGGTGAAGATTGTTTATATTTGTGACTATCATCTTATAACATTGAGCGGTATTCAACTGTTATTGTTATTACTGATCCTATACTCAAGTTGTGCTCCCTGTACCTCCTGTGGGGTAGCACTAAGGCAAAGCGGTGCTACACTAGAGCTGGGACTTTTTAAGTTTGGTATAACTGAGCACTCTCCCTATCTTTTTGGTTTGTTTTTTTGCACTAATCTAACACACAGGCCTAGTGAATACACTTTCCAAACACTTAGTTTTCCAATGGCCAAACCCACCCTCCTCACTTACGGCTAGATTTAGAGTTTTGTCGGTAACGACCCGCGTAGCTAACGCTGGCTTTTTTCTGGCCGCACCTTTAAAATAACTCTGGTATTGAGAGTCCACAGAAAGGCTGCGTTAGGCTCCAAAAAAGGAGCGTAGAGCATATTTAACGCAACTGCAACTCTCGATACCAGAGTTGCTTACGGACGCGGCCAGCCTCAAAAACGTGCTCGTGCACGATTCCCCCATAGGAAACAATGGGGCTGTTTGAGCTGAAAAAAAAACCTAACACCTGCAAAAAAAGCCACGTTCAGCTCCTAACGCAGCCCCATTGTTTGCTATGGGGAAACACTTCCTACGTCTGCACCTAACATTCTAACATGTACCCCGAGTCTAAACACCCCTAATCTTACACTTATTAACCCCTAATCTGCCGCCCCCGCTATCACTGACCCCTGCATATTATTATTAACCCCTAATCTGCCGCTCCGTAAACCGCCGCTACTTACATTATCCCTATGTACCCCTAATCTGCTGCCCCTAACACCGCCGACCCCTATATTATATTTATTAACCCCTAATCTGCCCCCCAAAACGTCGCCTCCACCTGCCTACACTTATTAACCCCTAATCTGCCGACCGGACCGCACCGCTATTATAATAAAGTTATTAACCCCTAATCCGCCTCACTAACCCTATAATAAATAGTATTAACCCCTAATCTGCCCTCCCTAACATCACCGACACCTAACTTCAAACATTAACCCCTAATCTGCCGACTGGAGCTCACCGCTATTCTAATAAATGTATTAACCCCTAAAGCTAAGTCTAACCCTAACACTAACACCCCCCCTAAATTAAATATAATTTAAATCTAACGAAATTAATTAACTCTTATTAAATAAATTATTCCTATTTAAAGTTAAATACTTACCTGTAAAATAAATCCTAATATAGCTACAATATAAATTATATTTATATTATAGCTATTTTAGGATTTATATTTATTTTACAGGTAACTTTGTATTTATTTTAACCAGGTACAATAGCTATTAAATAGTTAAGAACTATTTAATAGCTAAAATAGTTAAAATAATTACAAATTACCTGTAAAATAAATCCTAACCTAAGTTACAATTAAACCTAACACTAGACTATCAATAAATTAATTAAATAAAATACCTACAATTACCTACAATTAAACCGAACACTACACTATCAATAAATTATTTAAATACAATATCTACAAATAAATACAATGAAATAAACTAACTAAAGTACAAAAAATAAAAAAGAACTAAGTTACAAAAAATAAAAAAATATTTACAAACATTAGAAAAATATTACAACAATTTTAAACTAATTACACCTACTCTAAGCCCCCTAATAAAATAACAAAGCCCCCCAAAATAAAAAAATGCCCTACCCTATTCTAAATTACAAAAGTTCAAAGCTCTTTTACCTTACCAGCCCTGAACAGGGCCCTTTGCGGGGCATGCCCCAAAGAATTCAGCTCTTTTGCCTGTAAAAAAAAACATACAATACCCCCCCCAACATTACAACCCACCACCCACATACCCCTAATCTAACCCAAACCCCCCTTAAATAAACCTAACACTAAGCCCCTAAAGATCTTCCTACCTTATCTTCACCCTGCCAGGTTCACCGATCCGTCCTCGGAAGTCTTGATCCAAGCCTCGGAAGTGTTGATCCAAGCCCAAGCGGGGGGCTGAAGAGCGACGTCCATCCTCGGGCTGAAGTCTGGATCCAAGCGTCGACTGAAGAAATCCATCCTCGGGCTGAAGTCGGAAGTCCATCATCTGGATGAAGTCTTCTATCAAGCCGCATCTTCAATCTTCTTTCTTCTGGAGCGGAACCATCTTCTTCCAAGCCGACGCGGAACATCCTCTTCAACCGACGACTAGACGACGAATGACGGTTCCTTTAAATGACGTCATCCAAGATGGCGTCCCTCGAATTCCGATTGGCTGATAGGATTCTATCAGCCAATCGGAATTAAGGTAGGAATATTCTGATTGGCTGATGGAATCAGCCAATCAGAATCAAGTTCAATCCGATTGGCTGATCCAATCAGCCAATCGGATTGAACTTGATTCTGATTGGCTGATTCCATCAGCCAATCAGAATATTCCTACCTTAATTCCGATTGGCTGATAGAATCCTACCAGCCAATCGGAATTCGAGGGACGCCATCTTGGATGACGTCCCTTAAAGGAACCGTCATTCGTCGGGAAGTCGTCGTCGGAAGAAGATGGGTCCGCGGTGGAGGTCTTCAAGATGGAGCCGGTCCTCATCGGATGAAGATAGAAGATGCTGCTTGGAAGAAGATGGTTGCCGGTCCGGATCTTCTCTTCTTCCCGGATAGGATGAAGACTTTGGACCCTCTTCTGGACTTCTTCAGCCGTCGGATGATGGATGTCTAGCCCCCTCTTGGGTTGGATGAAGATATCGGAGCCAGGATGGATCGGTGTGATACCCGGTGAGGTGAAGACAAGGTAGGAAGATCTTCAGGGGCTTAGCGTTAGGTTTATTTAAGGGGGGTTTGGGTTAGATTAGGGGTATGTGGGTGGTGGGTTGTAATGTTGTATGTTTTTTTTTACAGGCAAAAGAGCTGAATTTCTTGGGGCATGCCCCGCAAAGGGCCCTGTTCAGGGCTGGTAAGGTAAAAGAGCTTTCAACTTTTGTAATTTAGAATAGGGTAGGGCATTTTTTTATTTTGGGGGGCTTTGTTATTTTATTAGGGGGCTTAGAGTAGGTGTAATTAGTTTAAAATTGTTGTAATATTTTTCTAATGTTTGTAAATATTTTTTTATTTTTTGTAACTTAGTTCTTTTTTATTTTTTGTACTTTAGTTAGTTTATTTAATTGTAGTTATTTGTAGGTATTGTATTTAATTAATGTATTGATAGTGTAGTGTTAGGTTTAATTGTAGATAATTGTAGGTATTTTATTTAATTTATTTATTGATAGTGTAGTGTTAGGTTTAATTGTAACTTAGGTTAGGATTTATTTTACAGGTAAATTTGTAATTATTTTAGCTATTAAATAGTTCTTAACTATTTAATAGCTATTGTACCTAGCTAAAATAAATACAAAGTTACCTGTAAAATAAATATAAATCCTAAAATAGCTATAATATAATTATAATTTATATTGTAGCTATATTAGGGTTTATTTTACAGGTAAGTATTTAGCTTTAAATAGGAATAATTTATTTAATAAGAGTTAATTTATTTCGTTAGATTTAAATTATATTTAACTTAGGGGGGTGTTAGTGTTAGGGTTAGACTTAGCTTTAGGGGTTAATACATTTATTAGAATAGCGGTGAGCTCCAGTCAGCAGATTAGGGGTTAATGTTTGAAGTTAGGTGTCGGCGATGTTAGGGAGGGCAGATTAGGGGTTAATACTATTTATTATAGGGTTAGTGAGGCGGATTAGGGGTTAATAACTTTATTATAGTAGCGGTGCGGTCCGCTCGGCAGATTAGGGGTTAATAAGTGTAGGCAGGTGGAGGGGACGTTGAGGGGGGCAGATTAGGGGTTAATAAATATAATATAGGGGTCGGCGGTGTTAGGGGCAGCAGATTAGGGGTACATAGCTATAATGTAGGTGGCGGCGGCGTGCGGACGACAGATTAGGGGTTAATTATTGTAGGTAGCTGGCGGCGACGTTGTGGGGGGCAGGTTAGGGGTTAATAAATATAATATAGGGGTCGGCGGTGTTAGGGGCAGCAGATTAGGGGTACATAAGTATAACCTAGGTGGCGGTCGGCAGATTAGGGGTTAAAAAAATTTAATCGAGTGTCGGCTATGTGGGGGGACCTCGGTTTAGGGGTGCATAGGTAGTTTATGGGTGTTAGTGTACTTTAGAGCACAGTAGTTAAGAGCTTTATAAACCGGCGTTAGCCCAGAAAGCTCTTAACTACTGACTTTTTTCTGCAGCTGCAGTTTTGTCGTTAGATTTCTAACGCACACTTCAGCCACGACTCTAAATACCGGAGTTAGAAAGATCCCATTGAAAAGATAGGATACGCAAATGACGTAAGGGGATCTGCGGTATGGAAAAGTCGCGGCTGAAAAGTGAGCGTTAGACCCTTTCCTGACTGACTCCAAATACCGGCGGTAGCCTAAAACCAGCGTTAGGAGCCTCTAATGCTGGTTTTCACGGCTACCGCCAAACTCCAAATCTAGGCCCTAGTTTGCCGTATTTGTAGGAGCCCATTTGATCTTGTTACTGAGTAGACAAAGGGTTGTCACTATTTTGTTAGCAACATTTGTATTGTTTTACATTATCTTATCACCCCTCTCAGACTTACTAGGGGCAGATATGTAGCAGGGTCAAGTTTATGGAGCCTGTAGGGTACACTTATAATTCTAATGATTGGCGAACAAAAGAATGAACAATCCAGAAAGGTGATATGCAGTAAAAGACACATTTTATTAGTGATCAAATGCAAATCTCATACAGAGACCAAACAGCTCTATGAACATCCTACGCGTTTCATGCTGACAGGCACTTCGTCAGGAATAAGTAACACCTCCCTTTTCCAACCTTACATAGCATTGCATGTGTAATTAACCCCATAGAGGGCAAACAAAAGTGAAAAATACCATTCTGAAGAAAACACAATTAAAGTAAATTACAAAATAATATTAAATCAGAATAAGAAAAATTCTAAATATATTAAATTGCATTGTTTAGAAATCGTAAATACACACTTAAATCACCTCTGAAAAAAGTAAAAAGCAGAAAAAGTGTATATGTGTGTATGTGGGTGCAGGTCCTTAAGGGAGAATTACAGTTACAGACACTCCAATATAGCACACAAAGTCCAGCACTCACAAACAAGCTCTCAGCTAGGATTAAAAAGCAAAACCGGAAGAGTAAGTTAATATAAATATAAATAAATAAATAAATATATATATATATATATATATATATATATATATATATATATATATATATATATATATACAAATGTAGATAAAGTTGCACACACCAAACAAGCAGCTACCCGGTGCACTGCAAAATTAGTATTGCATAGAGATTGTATTCCAAATACACACACGGCTTAAAGTGTGTTCCAAGTATTTGAAAGCAGCAGGCAACACAGGGAATTTCAAATAATAAGCATTTAATCCAGTTCAAGATAAACAGCAGGGCCTTAACCCATAACGTTTCGGTCTACACCTAGACCTTTGTCAAATGGAGCCCATGTGAGAGATACAGAACCCACTATGTGACTAAACATATATACACACAATAAGTTAAACAAAATAAGCAAAATTTACATAACCCGCTCCAAACTGCCTCCTAGCGATCCGCCTGATTCAAAGGGTGCCCCACGTGTATCGGCGTGTGCGTCGTGACGTCACATGTAACGGAGACCAGAATGAGTCCGGAACCGGGAGTCATGGCAACGGTAAACAAACAGGCCGTATGCCACAATGCAGAGTGAGACGGAGGGCTAGGGGGTGTGTAGGCGGATCGCTAGGAGGCAGTTTGGCGCGGGTTATGTAAATTTTGCTTATTTTGCTTAACTTATTGTGTGTGTATATATGTTTAGTCACATAGTGGGTTCTGTATCTCTCACATGGGCTCCATTTGACAAAGGTCTAGGTGTAGACCGAAACGTTATGGGTTAAGGCCCTGCTGTTTATCTTGAACTGGATTAAATGCTTATTATTTGAAATTCCCTGTGTTGCCTGCTGCTTTCAAATACTTGGAATACACTTTAAGCCGTGTGTGTATTTGGAATACAAAATATATATATATATATATATATATATATATATATATATATATATATATTTCTCCAACATTGGTGTGTCCGGTCCACGGCGTCATCCATTACTTGAGGGAATATTCTCTTCCCCAACAGGAAATGGCAAAGAGCACAGCAAAAGCTGTCCATATAGCCCCTCCTCAGGCTCCGCCCCCCAGTCATTCTCTTTGCCGCTCTGAACAAGTAGCATCTCTACGGAGATGGTGAAGAGTATGTGGTGTTTAATTGTAGTTTTTTATTCTGCTATCAAGAGTTTGTTATTTTAAAATAGTGCCGGTTTGTACTATTTACTCTAAAACAGAAAGGGATGAAGAGTTCTGTTTAAAAGAGGAGTATGATTTTAGCAGCAGTAACTAAAATCAATTGCTGTTCCCACGCAGGACTGTTGAGCCCAGAGAACTTCAGTTGGGGGGAACAGTTAGCAGACTTTTCTGCTCAAGGTATGACTAGTCCATTTTCTAACAAGACTGTGTAATGCTAGAAGACTGTCATTTTCCCTCTTGGGGATCGGTAAGCCATTTTCTTAGACTCCTAACAGAATGAAGGCTTATTATGGGCTATACACTGGTTGACACTCTTATGGGCTAAATCGATTGCTTTATTTAAGTTTTTTTATGAAATCTAGAGGTGATTTATAAAACTTTTATTGTGAGGGAACATTTTTAGACACCAGGCAGTTGTTTAGACACCTTTCCAGTCAGGAAGGGCCTTTCACTATAGTAGGCTAAAGTCTTGGTGTATCTTCCAAGACAAAATTGCTTAATATCCCTTTCAAAGGTAAGACCCTTTTTGGGCCAGAATTGAAAGAAATTATTTCAGACATCACTGGGGGAAAGGGCCATGCCCTCCCACAGGATAGGCCTTTCAAGGCTAAGAATAAGTCCAATTTCCGTTCCTTTCGCAATTTCAGGAACGGACCAGCTTCTAACTCTGCAGCCTCTAGACAAGAGGGTAACGCTTCCCAGACTAAACCAGCTTGGAAACCCATGCAAGGCTGGAATAAGGGTAAACAGGCCAAGAAGCCTGCTGCTGCTACCAAGACAGCATGAAGGGGTAGCCCCCGATCCGGGACCGGATCTAGTAGGGGGCAGACTCTCTCTCTTCGCTCAGGCTTGGGCAAGAGATGTTCAGGATCCCTGGGCACTAGAAATAGTCTCTCAGGGTTATCTTCTAGAATTCAAGGAACTACCCCCAAGGGGAAGGTTCCACATGTCTCACTTATCTTCAAACCAAATAAAGAGACAGGCATTCTTACATTGTGTAGAAGACCTGTTAAAGATGGGAGTGATACGCTCAGTTCCAGCTGTGGAACAAGGTCAGGGGTTTTACTCAAACCTGTTTGTAGTTCCCAAAAAAGAGGGAACTTTCAGACCAATTCTGGATTTAAAAATTCTAAACAAATTTCTCAGAGTTCCATCGTTCAAAATGGAAACCATTCGAACAATTTTATCTACAATCCAGGAGGGTCAATATATGACTACCGTGGATTTAAAGGATGCGTACCTACATATTCCTATCCACAAAGATCATCATCAGTTCCTAAGGTTCGCCTTTCTGGACAAACATTATCAGTTCGTGGCTCTTCCATTCGGACTAGCCACTGCTCCCAGAATTTTCACAAAGGTGCTTGGGTCCCTTCTGGCGGTTCTAAGACCAAGGGGCATTGCAGTGGCACCTTATCTGGACGACATTCTAATTCAAGCGTCGTCTCTTTCCAAGGCAAAGGCTCATACAGACATTGTTCTAGCCTTTCTCAGATCTCACGGGTGGAAGGTGAACGTAGAAAAGAGTTCCCTGTCTCCGTCCACAAGAGTTCCCTTTTTGGGAACAATAATAGATTCTTTAGAAATGAAGATCTTCCTGACAGAAGTCAGAAAGTCAAAGCTTCTAAACGCTTGTCAAGTTCTTCACTCCATTCTGCAGCCTTCCATAGCTCAGTGCATGGAAGTAGTAGGGTTGATGGTTGCAGCAATGGACATAGTTACTTTTGCTCGAATTCATCTAAGACCATTACAACTGTGCATGCTCAATCAGTGGAATGGGGACTATGCAGACTTGTCTCCAAAGATTCAAGTAGACCAGATGACCAGAGACTCACTCCGTTGGTGGTTGTCCCAGGATCACCTGTCTCAGGGAATGAGTTTCCGCAGACCAGAGTGGGTCATTGTCACGACCGACGCCAGTCTAATAAGCTGGGGCGTGGTCTGGGATTCCCTGAAAGCTCAGGGTCTATGGTCTCGGGAAGAGTCTCTTCTCCCGATAAACATCCTGGAACTGAGAGCGATATTCAATGCTCTCCGCGCTTGGCCTCAACTAGCGAAGGCCAGATTCATAAGATTCCAGTCAGACAACATGACGACTGTAGCTTACATCAACCATCAGGGGGGAACAAAGAGTTCCTTGGCGATGAGAGAGGTATCCAAGATCATCAAATGGGCGGAGGATCACTCCTGCCACCTATCTGCAATTCACATCCCAGGAGTAGACAACTGGGAGGCGGATTATCTGAGTCGTCAGACTTTCCATCCGGGGGAGTGGGAACTCCACCCGGAGGTTTTTGCCCAGTTGACTCAATTATGGGGCATTCCAGACATGGATCTGATGGCGTCTCGTCAGAACTTCAAGGTTCCTTGCTACGGGTCCAGATCCAGGGATCCCAAGGCGCTTATGCGTTTCCACCGTTCCCTCTCCTTCCCAGGCTCGTAGCCAGGATCAAACAGGAGAAGGCCTCGGTGATTCTGATAGCTCCTGCGTGGCCACGCAGGACTTGGTATGCAGACCTGGTGAATATGTCATCGGCTCCACCATGGAAGCTACCTTTGAGACAGGATCTTCTAGTACAAGGTCCATTCGAACATCCAAATCTAGTTTCTCTGCAGCTGACTGCTTGGAAATTGAACGCTTGATTTTATCCAAGCGTGGGTTTTCAGATTCAGTGATAGATACTCTGGTCCAAGCCAGAAAACCTGTGACTAGAAAGATTTACCATAAAATATGGAAAAAATATATCTGTTGGTGTGAATCCAAGGGATTCTCCTGGAGTAAGATTAAAATTCCTAAGATCCTCTCCTTTCTCCAAGAAGGTTTGGATAAGGGATTGTCAGCGAGTTCTCTAAAAGGACAGATTTCTGCTTTATCTGTCTTGTTACACAAACGACTGGCAGCTGTGCCAGATGTACAAGCTTTTGTACAGGCTTTGGTCAGAATCAAGCCTGTTTACAGACCCTTGACTCCTCCTTGGAGTCTAAATTTAGTTCTTTCAGTTCTTCAAGGGGTTCCGTTTGAACCTTTACATTCCATAGATATCAAGTTACTATCTTGGAAAGTTCTGTTTTTGGTTGCTATTTCTTCTGCAAGAAGAGTTTCTGAATTATCTGCTTTGCAGTGTAATCCACCCTATCTGGTGTTCCATTCAGATAAGGTCGTTTTGCGTACTAAGCCTGGTTTTCTTCCAAAAGTTGTTTCCAACAGGAATATTAACCAGGAAATAGTTGTTCCCTCTCTGTGTCCGAATCCAGTTTCAAAGAAGGAACGTTTGTTACACAATTTAGATGTAGTTCGTGCTTTAAAGTTCTATTTAGAAGCAACTAAGGATTTTAGACAAACCTCATCTTTGTTTGTCGTTTACTCTGGTAAGAGGAGAGGACAAAAAGCTACTGCTACCTCTCTTTCTTTCTGGCTGAAAAGCATTATCCGATTGGCTTATGAGACTGCCGGACGGCAGCCTCCTGAACGAATCACAGCTCACTCCACTAGGGCTGTGGCTTCCACATGGGCCTTCAAGAACGAGGCTTCTGTTGATCAGATATGTAAGGCAGCGACTTGGTCTTCTCTGCACACTTTTGCCAAATTTTACAAATTTGATACTTTTGCTTCTTCGGAGGCTGTTTTTGGGAGAAAGGTTTTGCAAGCCGTGGTGCCTTCCGTTTAGGTAACCTGATTTGCTCCCTCCCTTCATCCGTGCCCTAAAGCTTTGGTATTGGTTCCCACAAGTAATGGATGACGCCGTGGACCGGACACACTAATGTTGGAGAAAACAGAATTTATGCTTACCTGATAAATTGGTAAACCTGTTTTTTTAATCAGGTTTGAAAAATTTCTTTCTCTATACACTACAGTCACCACGGCACCCTATAGTTTCTCCTTTTTTTCTCCTAACCGTCGGTCGAATGACTGGGGGGTGGAGCCTGAGGAGGGGCTATATGGACAGCTTTTGCTGTGCTTTTTGCCATTTCCTGTTGGGGAAGAGAATATTCCCTCAAGTAATGTATGACGCCGTGGACCGGACACACCGTTGGAGAAAGTAATTTATCAGGTAAGCATAAATTCTGTTATATACACACACATACTGTACATACATACTGTACATACATATACATACATATATGTATGTACAGTATGTGTGTGTAATAATGCGTATTACTGTAAATGCTTCATATCAGAAAAAAACATTCATACAATTTTGTAACGAAAAAGCATCTAAGAGCAAAATTCAAGGAGTTACAAAGTTATAAGTATATAATGCCCGTGCATATATGTGATATTTATATTGTTTCCCCTGAAAATTGCTAATATTTTTTTTACCCCATTCATAAAACCAAATTACTGTATATTAAAATCTACATATGTTAAAGAAAAAAAGGAAAAGGAAATGACAAATAAGAAGACTATTAACACAAAAATGGGAAAAAGTAAAACAAATAAAAAATCTTATGCTAGGGGGAGATATTTCTATATGCCAGTATATGCCTTAGGATCCCAGATTTCATTAATACCATGGGGGTACCTATATGTAATGCAAATATCCTGTATTCTTCTTTTCTATTTAGCTTAACAAGTCTATCACCACCCCTTATATTGTTAAAGGGTACCCAATCAAGCCTGAAAATGAAAGGCATTATTTAAAGCAAAATCACCATGCAATTTAAAATGTTTAGCAGCAGGAGTTTTGGGTATATCCGCCTTAATGGAACTGATGTGCTCTCTAATGCAATCTTTCAAAAGGCGGGTTGTGCGACCAGTATACTGTTTTTTTTTACAAATATTACACGTCAAAAGATAAACCACATATCTAGAATTGCAAGTTAGATGACCTAATATTTTGTATTTTTGATTTGTTACACTAGAAGTAAATTCATCCCCTTTAAACACATAGTTACAGCTCATACACAGAGAAGTACCACATTTGAAAAAGCCCTTTTTGGGATGTAACCAACTTTTAGTTGGATTTCTTTTATTAGAAAAATTTCTTCTAAGAATTTCCTCAATTGTCTTAGCCTTCTTAGATACACAGTGTATTCCTTCTCTAGGTACACTTTCCCCAATAATGGGATCGTTTTCCAAAATGTGTATTGCTCTGCGTATAATATTACAGATGTCACTATATTGCTTGCTATATGTAGTTATGGATCTAAAGGGGGTATTCTTCTTTTCATCTACAGACACTCCTTTGTCTTTTAGTAAGTCAGACCTATTCATGTTTCCAACCTCCTGTTTGATGGTATTTAAAGTGCCCATATCATATCCTCTCTTGTTTAATCTAACAGCTAGCTCATTCGCTTGTTTGTTATAACTGGTAATCTCAGTACAATTTCGTTTTAGACTAATAAACTGACCTTTTGGAATGGCCTTTTTTAAATGACTAGGATGGTGAGAACTGGCCCTCAAGATGGTGTTTCCAGCAATGGGTTTCCTATATGTCTCAGTTTTCAAAGTTTTACTGTTAGTATCCAAACTAACCAAAAAATCTAGAAATGGAATACACTTGTCAGATAAATCAAACGTAAATTTAAGATTAAGCTCATTATCATTGAGGTAATTTAATAAAATCCCGTATCAAGGTCTGCCGTCCATGCCAGATTATGAACAAATCGTCAATATAACGTGAGTAGAACTTGATATTGGACCTGTATGGATTATCTTGTGAAAAGATTTTGTCAATTTCAAAACTGTTGAGGTACAAATTGGCATATGAGGGCGCAAATTTGGCCCCCATTGCCGTGTCACATTGTTGTATAATAGAAAGAACCCTCAAAAGAAAAATAATTATGGGTAAGTAAAAAGTAAACAGCATCTCTAATAAATTGTATATGAACCTCATTATAATCAGTATATAGATTAAGCATACGTGTAAGAGCTTTTATTCCCTTTTCATGTGGGATACAAGAATATAGAGAGGTGACCTCTATAGTTAATAGTAGGTCACCTTCTTGTATATCAATGTTCCCCAATAGTGTCAACAAATGTTTGGTGTCTCTGATATATCCTGGGGATTGCTGTACAATGGGCTGTAACATAGAGTCAACATAGGCACTAAGTTTCTCACCCAGAGTGCCTATTCCGGAGATATTAGGCCTCCCTGGTGGAGATGTTTTGTGCACTTTAGGTAAGTGCTTAAATACAGGTATTTGTGGTTCTTGTACCTTTAAAAACTCCATTGTATCCAAAGTGTTGTTACCCTTATCCCTTGCCTCATCTAATAATAAATTCAGTTGCTTTTTGAATTTAGTAGTCGGATTAAAGGTGATTCTCTTGTAAGTAAGACTATCATTAAGTTGTCGGTTAGCTTCATCTGTATACTGACAATGATCCTGTATTACAACAGAGCCACCTTTATCCGATTTTGAAATGACTAAGTTTTTATTATTTTGCAATTTCTTGATTGCAATATGTTGTTCATGTGTCATGTTAGACGGGTAATATTTATTGTGCTTCTTTTTCAATTCTCTTTGCTAGAGACATAATGTCTCTTTCAATTACCCGGTGAAAAGTATTCACAAAGTTACCCCTCATTTGTACAGGATAAAATGTTTTATCTGACCCTTTAAGATGTGACACAGGAATCCTAAGACTAGTACTGTCAGACCTGACACTCTCACTTGTTAAGGATTGTAAAGAGATTAGACTACATTGCTCATCAAAACTGTGTATCATAGGAGCAACCATTGTGCTGTCACTGGATTGTAATGTCACAGGTTATATAGAAGAGCTGTCATTATCTGTTCTTAAATCCCTATTGATTCTAATGTCACAGGTTATATAGAAGAGCTGTCATTATCTGTTCTTAAATCCCTATTGAACCCAAAGTGTCTTTTTAATGTAAGAGAACGTATAAGTCTGTTGACATCAACTAAAGTATCAAATAGCAAAAAATTTGAAGAAGGTGCAAAACCTAAGCCTAATGTCAAAGTCTCTAGTTCTTGTTTAGTTAACTGGGTTGAAGATAAATTAACTATGTTGGAATCAGTAATCTGCATAGTGTTGTCTGTGTGGGTGGTATAAACAGAACTAGAGGGGTTCAGTTTTTTGACTTTTTGTTTCCTGAAAAACCCCTTGTGTCTCTACTCGGGTATCTCGGAGGGAGTGATGTCCCTTCTGAATTTCTTAAATCATCTAATGTATCTTGCTGAGTACTATAAGTAGATGATGATTCTGGTATTCTATGTATGTCTGTTATGGGCTGATGCACAGACCCTATTTTTGGTCTAGTGTCATTGGTCGCTACAAGACTGGTGTCTCTTGTTTGTGTAACTGGTTTAGAAGCCCTAGGAGTATCAGTAGAGGTGTCAGTTTCAAAACTAGAAATTATTACTACTGTTACTCTTGTTGTTACTTTTGTTATTATTTCGTCTTCTATTTTGTCTGACATTAGCAGTCCAGCTATAAACAATGTTCAATTCATAATCTTTGCAGTCTCTCTCATATTTCTTCAACTTTAATTCAGTGAGTTCCTTATCAACTTTATCCAAAGTATCATCAAGTTGTTTCTGGTAGTCAGTAAACCTAGATTCCTGTTCAAATTCAGACAGTTTTCCTTTTAGTTCTTGTATCTCTAGAAGTATCAATTCATGGTCTAGTCTCTTGTCCCTTAAAAGCTGTTTCATAAGGGTAAGTGAGCTTAAGTGCTAAGAGTACTATTCCATTCAGACAGAAAATCATCCCGTTTTAGAAGCATAAGCAAGATATTTTTTCATACGTAAACCCCTTGGGATTTTTTCTTCATTGACATATAGCTGCAGAACTCTATGTCCCACCATAGCTTAAGTTACTTAATTTCCAATTTCTCTCTTTTGGAGAACAAGTTTCCTAAATCTTGGTTAAAATTAGTACTAGCCGGTTGGCCTTGTATGAGAGTGTTACATTTTGCTTTTCTAGTGTCAAAACCACCTGTTGCCATGGTTGGTAATTATATTTAGAATTTTTCTTATTCTGATTTAATATTATTTTGTAATTTACTTGATGTGAATTGTTTTTTCTTCAGAATGGTATTTTCACTTTTGTTTGCCCTCTATGGGGTTAATTGCACATGCAATGCTATTTAAGGTTGGAAAAGGGAGGTGTTACCTATCCCTGACGAAGTGCCTGTTGGCATGAAACGCGTAGGATGTTCATAGACCTGTTTGGTCTCTGTATGAGATTTGCGTTTGATCACTAATAAAGGTGTCTTTTACTGGATATCACCTTTCTGGATCGTTCATTCTTTTGTTCGCTTATGCAATTGTTTGAGGAGTTCTGGGGTGCTCCATTTGTGTTAACGATCCAGCTACGTTGCCTATAGGTTCTCAGAGCCGAGCCTCCAGCAAGGAGTCACATGACTTTCTACAATCAACCCAGCTGTATTACCGAGTGAAGCACTTTACTTGGCTTGCACAGCATTTGGCATCCTCCGCACACTTTAGTGGAACTCGGATACGGCCTACTTACCTTCGGATATATCGGCATCAGAGAAACAGCATGTTGAGCTAACAAGGTACTGTTTTCATATTATACCAGTGTATGTGTGTCCTGAAAATACAGATTGCAACGAAACATTTGCTTGCTTTGCATCTTTTGCTATACGCCTTATTTAGGACACTATCACACTGCTTGTTTAGAACTTTTGGTTGGTA
Organism: Bombina bombina; assembly: GCF_027579735.1. Taxonomy (NCBI): domain Eukaryota; kingdom Metazoa; phylum Chordata; class Amphibia; order Anura; family Bombinatoridae; genus Bombina; species Bombina bombina. Next base: position 31,467,015 of record NC_069503.1, read on the forward strand.
CTTTCACTATCATACCAGACCTGGACAAGGGGTCAAGCGTTTACCATTTCACAGGACCTACAATTTATCCTGGGACACTAAGTCTATTGCTTACTGTGACAGTGAGAGCAGCTTGTGTGTTTTTCTATATTAATTCTAATGATTGGAAAACCCACAATTTTAAAAGTTTAAAGGACAGTAAAGTTCAAATTAAACTTTCATGATTCAGATTGGATGTCATTTTAAACAACTTTCAAATTTACTTTTATCATCAAATCTGCTTTGTTCTTTTGGTATTCTTTGTTGAAAGCTAAACCTAGATAGGCTCATATGCTAATTTGTTGTCTCTTACCTTTTATCTATTAGTGCATTTTTATAGCTTTTTACAGAAAGACACTGCTAGTTCATGTGTGCTATTTAGATATTGTGCTCACTCCTGGGGAGTTTTTTGAGTCAGCACTGATTGGGTAAAATACAAGTCTGTCAAAATAACTGAGATGGGGGGCAGTCTGCAGAGGCTTAGATACAAGGTAATCACACAGGTAAAAAGTATATTAATATAACTGAGATAAGGAGCAGTCTGCAGAGGCTTAGATACAAAGTAATCACAGAGGTAAAAAGTATATTACTATAACTGTGTTGGTTATGCAAAACTGGGGAATGGGTAATAAAGGTATTATCTATCTTTTTTAAATCTACAATTTCTGGAGTAAACTGTCCCTTTTAGCATAGATTTAAAGGGACAGTCTACCATAGAATTGTTATTGTTTTAAAAGATAGATAATCCCTTTATTACCCATTCCCCAGTTTTGCACAACCAACACAGTTATATTAATATACTTTTTACCTCTGTGATTACCTTGTATCTAGGAACCTTCTTCCAGCCCCCTGATCACATGACTGTGACTGTTTATTATCTATTGTCTTAAATTTAGCATTGTATTGTGCTAGATCTTAAATAACCCCCTGTGCCTGAACACAGTGTTATCTATATGGCCCACGTGTACTTTCTGTCTCTTTGTGTTGAAAAGAAATTTAAAAAGCCTGTGATAAGAGGCAGCCCTCAAGGGTTTAGGAATTGGCATATGAGTCTGCCTAGGTTTAGTTTCAACTAAGAATACTAAGAGAAAAAGCAAATTTGATGATAAAAGTAAATTGGAAAGTTGATTAAAATTACATGTCCTATCTGAATAATGAAAGTTTAATTTATACTAGACTGTCCCTTTAAGCACAGATTTAAGTGCTTTTTCTATACGGTTACAACAGATCATACTTTGCCCGTTTTTTCATTGCGGTGGTAAAGTTTGGAAACTGTTGGTGTCATAAAAATTCTCCATAGACTTCAATGGCGATAAATGTTTTTATCACTTAGTTTTCACAATTTACCTCCTCAATGGTATTTAGGTCTTTGTGTTTTACAGCTGACAAAGCCCTTTATGACAATAACATTAGTTTATATAAATGTATATACAGGGGCAGACTGAGACCAACCAGGGCCCCCCACCCCCTTTTTGCTCCACCTACCTACCTCCTCTGCCCCTCCCACCTCATATGCTCCTCCCCAACCATGTTTTAATTGCCATATAAAGAGCGACAAGATACAAAGAGAATGAAGACAATGATAATAGAAATAAAATTAGAAAGTTATTTAAAAATTCATACTCTATCTATAATTGAAAGAAAAAAATGGGTTTCCTATCCATTTAAAGTTTTTTTTTTAGTTTTTTTTTCCCCGTAGAAGACCGAACCATCAGAACTATCAAGATTGGTTTAAGTGTTATGGATGCAGGAAACAAATTGCATAAAATGAATCCATCATTTCCCAGGGTTCAGATAAATACCTAGAGCCCAAATAAGCATTTTACTCTGACACAGAAAATATAAATTCAATTCCAGTGACCACAAAGATTAGAGCTGTCATTCCCTGCAGATTTACATCCTGAGCTCCCCTAGCAGCACAGAAACCCTATAGATGAGCATTCAAATAAATGTATTATTCACCCTAATTTCACATAGATGATCCCAAAAAAGAGAAATACATAGAAAATCCACCTGTGAGAGTCCACATGCATGGTCTAGGGAATAATTAGATCCATACAAGTGAGAAATCACTGGTCTGTACTTTTTAGTTTCCGTCATTGCCTGAATCAATATATAATACAGTGGCGGCTCTAGACTTTGCAAGGCCTTAGGCGAAACTTGAACATGAGGCCCCTACTGATATTTAGCAGAGTGTTGACACAGGGGAAGTACTCCTTGGAATTCACAACAGTAAGCGTGTTGTGTGACTCTCAGTATGATATACATTCGTTGTAAAGCAAATCCTGTAACTCACTAGTCTGGCAGAGTTAACACTCCCCACCCCCTTCATTTGTAGGATCACTTAAAGGTGGTATGATAAAAGCTCTCTGGCTGTGCAGAGTCCTTCAAGTTAAAATACAACCCAGATTATTCAATACTGGACATATGACCTGGTACTAAGCTGCTAGTAGCCACCATTACTTGATTTATGACCTAGTACTACGCTTCTAGTAGCCACCATTACTGGATTTATGACCTGGTACTAAGCTGTTAGTAGCCACCATTATTGGATTTATGACCTGGTACTAAGCTGCTAGTAGCCACCATTACTTGATTTATGACCTGGTACTAAGCTGCTAGTAGCCACCATTACTGGATTTATGACCTGGTACTAAGCTGCTAGTAGCCACCATTGCTGGATTTATGACCTGGTACTAAGCTGTTAGTAGCCACCATTACTGGATTTATGACCTGGTACTAAGCTGCTAGTAGCCACCATTACTGGATTTATGACCTGGTACTAAGCTGTTAGTAGCCACCATTACTGGATTTATGACCTGGTACTAAGCTGCTAGTGTTGACACAGGGAAAGTACTGTGTCATATGTCCAGTAATGATAGATACTAGCAGGTCAGTAATGGTCATATGTCCAGTAATGATATATACTAGCAGGTCAGTGATGGTCATATGTCTAGTAATGATAGATACTAGCAGGTCAGTAATGGTCATATGTCCAGTAATGATAGATACTAGCAGGCCAGTAATGGTCATATGTCCAGTAATGATAGATACTAGCAGGTCAGTGATGGTCATATGTCTAGTAATGATAGATACTAGCAGGTCAGTAATGGTCATATGTCCAGTAATGATAGATACTAGCAGGTCAGTAATGGTCATATGTCCAGTAATGATATATACTAGCAGGTCAGTGATGGTCATATGTCTAGTAATGATAGATACTAACAGGTCAGTAATGGTCATATGTCCAGTAATGATAGATACTAGCAGGTCAGTAATGGTCATATGTCCAGTAATGATAGATACTAGCAGGTCAGTAATGGTCATATGTCCAGTAATGATAGATACTAGCAGGTCAGTAATGGTCATATGTCCAGTAATGGTGGCTACTAGCAGCTAAGTGATGGATAAATGTCCAGTAATGGTGGCTACTAGCAGCTTAGTACCATAAGCTCTCCAGTATTGAATAATAGGGTTGTATTATAACTTAAAGGACTCATCATAGCAAGGGCTTTCTGTTAATTATTGCATCATACCACCTTTGAGTGATCCTAAAAATGAAGGGCCTCACTGTTAGCTCTGCCAGACTAGGACCAAAGATGGGCCCGGGCATTTTAAGTCAAAGCAGCCCACTAACCCCCCCAGCATGTATATATATATATATATATATATATATACACACACACACACACACACACACACACACACACACACACACACATCCATTCACAGATACACAAACACAGGTACACAGAGGTACATACTTACATACTAACACACATGCATACATACACACAATACATAGATACAGACACACACAGGAATAAACAATGTACACACTCAAACATACAAAGTTACAGACACACACACACATACAGTACACAGGTACACATACAGACAGGTGGAAAAAGAGGGAATAGTGGCAGTGGAAAACAAGGAGTTTGCTACTGTGCTGCAAGAATAGGTAAGCTCAAACTTCTAGCTGTACCCTCCTACAACTTGAGAGCACTCTAAGCAAAAACCTAAAAAATGGAGACTCGGAATTTGAGGAATAAAACAAAAAAAGCAGTCATAAGCTCATAAATACAGAAATATAAAACCCTATTTATTCAGAAATTATTATGGGGCATCATAGAAGCTATAAAGTGCCTATAAAATCACATGAGAATAGGACTATAAATATAAAAATAAAAGTAGACGTCTATATGAATATAAACGTATTGGTTGTGCAACCTAAATAAAATAAAACAATATAAAATCAAGCAGAATGAGAAATGCGCATAATCAACTGGTCGAGAGTTACAGATAAGTCCCCAAATGTTAGTTGAATCCGGAATAGATGCTATACTGGGCACAAATCCTGTCAGCCAGAGTATAGGGTTCAAAACACAGAGGGACTGTGAAGGTGTTTGTATATTTAATAGATGCACAGTTTGCAGTGTAATTAATCAATCATACCTACTTCAAATTCTCCTGTCTTTTTAGTAGACTGATCCTGGAGCCGGAGGAGGTATTCATACCTGGACACTGCTCTGGGCGTCCGTGGCTTATTTTATATTCATGATTTAGGTAGAACACATGGGGTGAGCCAATGCCAATCTGTGTGTGTGTGTGTGTATATATATATATATATATATATATATATATATATATATATATATATATATATATATATATATATATATATATAATGTGTAATGCAGCAGGAGAGCACTCTCACTTCACAGTCGGATTGCCAGGGTGCATGCAATAGTAATAGCATAAATGAGCAGACAGAGATTGCACTCTCTGGACTTTAAAAAAGATGAAACGTCACATTAAAGGTTTGTTTTTTCTTTAAAGTCCAGCGAGTGCAAGCCTTTATTTATATTATGTGTGTGTGTATATGTCTGTGTGTATATATATATATATATATATATATCCACCAATCAGCAGCTGCAACCTAAGATAACAAGAGAAGGAAGCACATTAAATAATAGAAGTGAATTAGAAAGCTATTTATAATGATTTGCTCTGTCTAATTATCACTTTCCTGACCCTTTAACCTCTTAAGGACATATGACAGAATGTTTCCGTCATAAAACAATTGAGCAAACTGAAAGCTGTGTCCTTAAAGGGTTAATTACCATACAATTCTGCCAGCATCCACTGATATACAGAGCAGCAGATGATGCATATAAGGGACACGTGAAACATTCCAGCTCTAACCCTTTAGCTGGCACAAAGGGTCCTCACTGGAAGCCATTTTTGTTTTACCAGAAAGTGGCCACATTGCTGATTATGTTTTGTAATTTACACACAGATGTACTTATTAAATCACACTATAAAGCCTGGGTACATTTACACACAGATATGTACTTATTAAATCACACTATAATGCCTGGGTACATTTACACACAGATGTACTTATTAAAGCACACTATAAAGCCTGGGTACATTTACACACATATGTACTTATTAAATCACACTATAAAGCCTGGGTACATTTACACACAGATGTACTTATTAAATCACATTATAAAGCCTGGGTACATTTACACACAGATATGTACTTATTAAATCACACTATAAAGCCTGGGTACATTTACACACAGATGCACTTATTAAATCACACTATAATGCCTGGGTACATTTACACACAGATATGTACTTATTAAATCACACTATAAAGCCTGGGTACATTTACACACAGATATGTACTTACTAAATCACACTATAAAGCCTGGGTACATTTACACACAGATGCACTTATTAAATCACACTATAATGCCTGGGTACATTTACACACAGATATGTACTTATTAAATCACACTATAAAGCCTGGGTACATTTACACACAGATATGTACTTACTAAATCACACTATAAAGCCTGGGTACATTTACACACAGATGCACTTATTAAATCACACTATAATGCCTGGGTACATTTACACACAGATATGTACTTATTAAATCACACTATAAAGCCTGGGTACATTTACACACAGATATGTACTTATTAAATCACACTATAAAGCCTGGGTACATTTACACACAGATATGTACTTATTAAATTGCACTATAAAGCCTGGGTACATTTACACACAGATATGTACTTATTAAATCACACTATAAAGCCTGGGTACATTTACACACAGATATGTACTTATTAAATCACACTATAAAGCCTGGGTACATTTACACACAGATATGTACTTATTAAATCACACTATAAAGCCTGGATACATTTATACACAGATGTACTTATTAAATCACACTATAAAGCCTGGATATATTTACACACAGATGTACTTATTAAATCACACTATACAGCCTGGGTACATTTATACACAGATGTACTTATTAAATCACACTATAAAGCCTGGATACATTTATACACAGATGTACTTATTAAATCACACTATACACCCTGGGTACATTTACACACATATGTACTTATTAAATCACACTATACAGCCTGGGTACATTTTACACACAGATTTACTTATTAAATCACACTATAAAGCCTGGGTACATTTACACACAGATGTACTTATTAAATCAAACTATAAAGCAGTGATGTGCGGTGAGATCAGAGGCTGGTGAGGCACTTGCTGATTGGTGACTGTGACAGACCCCTCTGTCAGTACTGGAAGGGTTAACTTTGTTCAGCTTTGAGAAGCTATTTTCTAAAGACAGGTTTCCTGGCAGCATCTATTGTGTACTGTAATTAGGTTTATGTGATAAGCATTCACATTGTTTAATCACCTCAAGAGAGAGAGCAGACTTCCAGGTGATAAGAAGGACTCCATTGTTTTCTTGGTATCCGGGTTATACCATAACAGTGACTAAATGTAGCCACCAATCAGCAAGTGCTACCCAGCTTCTGAACGAAAAATGGGCCAGCTCCTAAGCTTACATACCTACTTTTTCAAATAAAGGTAGCAGGAGAATAAGGAAAATGTATAATATGAGTAAATTAGAAAGTTGCTTAAAATTTCTGCTCTATCTGAATCTTGAAAGAAAAAATGGGTTTAGTATTCCTTTAAATGTGAAGTTGTTTAATATTGTATGTTCTATCTGAAACATGAAAGAAATATTTTGTGTTTCATGCTCCTTTAACATGCTCCACTAGTCAAACTTCACCCACCATTTGTACTATTTGGAAATGCCAATATGGGCTTTATTCCTCAGACATCAAGTCTAGCCACTGTCATAAATTTAGTTTAAAGAGTTTTGTAGCTGTTATCCACTAAAGCCAATTAGGGACAGATATGTAGCAGGTCTAGCCTTGAGAAGTCAACAAGGTGCATTCCGTGTTCTGATAATTAGAAATTGCTTAAAGGGATATGAAACCCAGTTTTTTTTCTTTTATGATTTAGAAAGACCATGTCCTTTTAAACAACTTTCTAATTTACTTTTATTATCTAATTTGCTTCATTCTGTTGATATCACTTGCTGAAAAGCATATCTAGATATGCTCATAGCTGCTTCTTGGTTGCTGCACATAAAGGCCTTGTGTGATTGTCTCACACATGTACATTGCTATTTCTTCAACAAAGGATATCTAAATAATTGAGCAAATTAGATAATAGAAGTAAATTGGAAAGTTGTTTAAACTTGCATTCCCTATCTGAATCATGAAAGTTTAATTTTGACTAGACTGTCCCTTTAACTTTCAGTTCTAAAGTACATGAGAAAGTAGTAACCATTGCTAGTATTTCATCTGTCACTACCAGAAACAGGCACAATGTCCCATGCAGCCTTCCAAAAGGATTTAATTAGAAAAAAAATATATAATCTGGCTTTATTTATGATGGTTATTCTTTTAAACAATCTTTCATCAGGTATTAACCCTTGGTATCCGGGTTATACCATAACAATTGGTGGCAAGCGACGGGATGATCCTCATCGCCCAGAAGAGCAACTACACATCCAGACCTAATGGGAGTACCGAATGAAAGGCTGAAAAGAGCCACCATTAAATACTTGCTAGAACAACGGGGCCGACAGGCCAGTAACCTCAGGAAGAGGGAGATTATTACAATACTGACCGAGATGGATGGAGTACCAGGGACCGAAGGAACTAATGGGCTCAGCATATCAGACAGAACCCCCGAAGAAGCAAGCTTTGACCGGGCGGTTAAAATAAGACTGGCACATTTTGCCCCAACCCGACTACAGAAATTATCGACCGGGTCATAGCAGCTGTGGAGGCCAACCTACTTCACAAAGCGGCGCTGCAGCAGCCCAAGTCACAGCAACCCCAGTGCAAAAGAGAAAAGTACATTTTGCAGCTTTTAAAAACTTCCTGGAAACAGAAGGAGAGATTGATGGGTACCTTGCGGATTTTGAGAGGCAATGTGCCCTACACAAGGTACCCGCAGAGGACTGGGTCATGATATTATCCGGAAAATTATCCCGCCGGGCCAGAGAGGCTTTTCGGGCCATTCCAGATGAAGAAGTCGGGGATTATAATGCTGTAAAAGAGGCTCTGCTCTCCAGGTATGCGATTACACCGGAGGCATACAGGAGACGGTTCAGAGACACTGTTAAACTAGCTGGAGATTCCTACGTTGAGTGGGCATGTAAGGTGCACCGCACAGCAGCTCACTGGATGGCGGGGTGCCAAGCCGTATCCGGGGAAGAGATGCTGCAGCTATTCCTGTTGGAACATTGCTTCAACAAGTTATCCGCAGGAGTTAGAGAGTGGGTTCGGGACCGTAAACCCTCCACCCTGCATGAAGCTGCTCGCCTGGCAGATGAGTATACGGATGCCCGCAAACTAGACACTGCTACCACTAAGCCCCCTGCCAGAGTGGAGTACAGACCCACAGTCACCCCAGCAGCTACCAGTTACCAACCCCTGGCGCACCGCTCTACCACACGGCCTCCAGCCACGAACTATCCTCAGACAGCCCGGTTCAACTCACGGGACTACTCACAGCCTATTCGGTGCTTTGGATGTAAGAAACTAGGGCACAAAAGACCAGAGTGTCCCCTAAACACAGCGAACCAAGCACAGTCCTGGAGGAGACCCGCCGGTGGAAACCCACGTAACCCCCGGCCTGCGGCCCACTACATAGAGGAACAAGAATGCTGGGGCATCCTACATGAAGCAGACCCTGTGCAAGCTGCCCACCGGGATAACCGGCAACTTGTTAAAGTGAATGGGAAGGAGGTCAGTGGTCTACGGGATACTGGTGCTACCATGATCTTGCTCCAAAAGAACTTGGTGTCTGAGAACCAGCACACCGGAGACACTGTGGCTGTGAGGGTAGCAGGGGGCGCTGTGTTCCGCCTACCTGTTGCCCAGGTACATTTGGATTGGGGAGGGGGTGCTAGACCTGTGAATGTGGGGGTCATGAAGGACTTACCTGCTGATGTTCTCCTTGGAAATAACTTTGCCCCCCTTGTTTCTGCCTACGCTCCCATGGGTCCCACAGATGTTAACCCTGTGACTACCCGTGCCCAGATCCGTGCCGCAGAGACTGACCCACCTGCTGCTGAGCCCCAGGACGCTGAGCTCAGTAAATCTCTAGTCGCTATTGATACGTGGAAGTCCCGTTACAATGCGCTGATGAAGGAGAAGAGTCAAGTAGAGGATGAAATGGTCACATTAAATAATCACGTAACGGTGCTAGTGGGAGAGAAGAGGAGCGCAGAGGAAAAAGCGCTTTTAGAACGGGAATCTCTGCTAGACAAGCTGCACCGACAGACCGCAGAAAACACCAGCTTCAGAGTGGAACATGAAACATTAAAGACAAACTTAGCGACACTGGAGGAGAAGCTGACGCTGGCTCATAGTGAGGTGCAGCAGCTCAAGGGCAACCTACGTCAGCATGAAGGGCTTGTGGATACCTATAAAGAGCAGGTACAAAAAACTCATAAAGAAGCCGATGAGATTTTGAAGGACTGTTTAGCCCTAGTCTGGGCACTGAAGAAGTTGAACCCTTATTTATACGGACAGGAATTCTCACTCATAACGGGAATACAGATGGATTGTCCCGGCAAACTGACATGCCTACCACCTCCTAGTCCGGTCATCCCCAAGTTGACCCGCCAAAGGGTCAAGCCGGGTCTGCCGGAGTGTCCCACCAGGAGGGAGCCGTGTGACAGACCCCTCTGTCAGTACTGGAAGGGTTAACTTTGTTCAGCTTTGAGAAGCTATTTTCTAAAGACAGGTTTCCTGGCAGCATCTATTGTGTACTGTAATTAGGTTTATGTGATAAGCATTCACATTGTTTAATCACCTCCAGAGAGAGAGCAGACTTCCAGGTGATAAGAAGGACTCCATTGTTTTCTTGTGTTTAAATGGTTTATTTGGTTAAGTAATGTAACTCTATTGTATCATGTCAAAGGGCGTCTTCCCTCTATCTAATGTAAAATACTCTTCCAACCCCCCATCTGGTCTCAGACCTGCATAAATACTGGGCATATAGCCCTCAATAAAGTACATTCTGTTTTACCTTCAAGATGGAGCCTGGTCTCATGTTTGAGGGGAGAATTAGCTGGGTTTGTGTGTGTTGCTGATCCCACATTCAGGGCATCTTTCATCAGGTATTAACCCTTGGTATCCGGGTTATACCATAACAGTGACTAAATGTAGCCACCAATCAGCAAGTGCTACCCAGCTTCTGAACGAAAAATGGGCCAGCTCTTAAGCTTACATACCTACTTTTTCAAATAAAGGTAGCAGGAGAATAAGGAAAATGTATAATATGAGTAAATTAGAAAGTTGCTTAAAATTGCTGCTCTATCTGAATCTTGAAAGAAAAAGTGGTTTTAGTATTCCTTTAAATGTAAAGTTGTTTAATATTGTATGTTCTATCTGAAACATGAAAGAAATATTTTGTGTTTCATGCTCCACTAGTCAAACTTCACCCACCATTTGTACTATTTGGAAAAGCCAATATGGCTTTATTCCTCAGACATCAAGTCTAGCCACTGTCATAAATTTAGTTTAAAGAGTTTTGTAGCTGTTATCCACTAAAGCCAATTAGGGACAGATATGTAGCAGGTCTAGCCTTGAGAAGTCAACAAGGTGCATTCCGTGTTCTGATAATTAGAAATTGCTTAAAGGGACATGAAGCCCAGTTTTTTTTCTTTTATGATTTAGAAAGACCATGTCATTTTAAACAACTTTCTAATTTACTTCTATTATCTAATTTGCTTCATTCTCTTGATATCACTTGCTGAAAAGCATATCTAGATATGCTCATAGCTGCTGATTGGTTGCTGCACATAAAGGCCTTGTGTGATTGGCTCACACATGTACATTGCTATTTCTTCAACAAAGGATATCTAAAGAATTGATCAAATTAGATAATAGAAGTAAATTGGAAAGTTGTTTAAACTTGCATGCCCTATCTGAATCATGAAAGTTTAATTTTGACTAGACTGTCCCCTTAACTTTCAGTTCTAAAGTACATGAGAAAGCAGTAACCATTGCTAGTATTTCATCTGTCACTACCAGAAACAGGCACAATGTCCCATGCAGCCTTCCAAAAGGATTTAATTAGAAAAAAAAATATATAATCTGGCTTTATTTATGATGGTTATTCTTTTAAACAATTATATAATAGCTTCCATAAATTAACAGCCAGGAATGATTGTTAACAAAGATGGCAGATAATATAAAGGCCTGTTTATGAGATTCCAATATAATCCCAATGGAGTCACTAAATCTCTTTGTACACTAGAACACAGTGATACTGTCTGTCCACTGCCACATTTATCACCTATAAAGACTGATCAAATATGCTCTTCCTACATGCTGTTCAGCATTATATCACAGTGCCATACAAATTAAAACAAATATTTGCAGTAATAGCATTCAACAGAGTTTATTTGTTTTTTATATTTAGTTTACTCTTGAAACAATAAAAAAAAACCATAGAATTGATAAAATGGCGTCACATTTTTGTTTAATAACTTTAATTAACTGTTTGAGTGCAAGGGTTATGTCTTTTTAATATATAAAAAATAAGCCCCATTTTAAAGCTACATATTAAAACTGCATACTACATGATTTTATATACTATATATATATATATATATATATATATATATATATATATATATATATATATATATATACACACACACATACAATATACACACATATTTCTTCAATTGGCAATATAATTAAAGGGACGGTCAAGTTAAAAAAAAACTTTCGTTTTTCAAATAGGGCATGTAATTTTAAACAACTTTCCAATTTACTTTTATCAACAATTTTGCTGTGTTCTCTTGGTATTCTAGTTGAAAGCAAACCTAGGAAGGCACATATGATAATTTATAAGCCCTTGAAGGCCGCCTCTAGTTTATTTACTTTTCACAGCAGGGGAGAGCAAGCTCATGTAGGCCATATAGATAGCATTGTGATCACGGCCGTGGCTAGTGGCAGACACTGCACTAATTGGCTAAAATGCAAGTCAATAGATAATAACTAAAAGTCATGTGATTAGGGGCGGTCAGAAGATGCTTAGATACAAGTTAGTCACAGAAGTAAAAAGTGTATTAATATAACAGTGTTGGTTTTGCAAAACTGGGGAATGGGTAAAAAAAAGGGATTATCTATCTTTTTAAACAACAAAAATTCTGGTGTTGACTGTCCCTTTAAATTCTGGCAAGCAAGTAGTTAAAAAGACCATACGTTTGTGACTGCTGAGCAAGAACTATTAAGACGCAAAACAATAAATCTGAAACAGGATAGTGGGTTAAAAGAATAGCATCCAAGCAGCCCAGTATGGCCCAAGAAAGGGAGGGGAATGTTAGTTTTTCAGTCCTTAGGGTGATGTCAAAGGCTCCCCTTACTGAGTTTTTGTTAGGTACAGATCCCTCTGCCTCCCATGAACGTTAGCTAGAGCAGTGAAACCTAATCTGATCCGTTCCCCCCTCTTACATGTTAAGGATTTCTTATCTGCAGATCGTTCCCACATGGTGTTCTGCTTTATATGATATGCTAACAGCACCTTGTGCAGAGAGAGGGAATGGGTCAAGAGAAGCAATGAATGTAATATACTTGCACTGCAGTAATGGGGATGGTGAGTTGTCAGAAGTGAATGCTGATGACCAGGCACCATCACGTCCTCCACTTCAGAGCAGCAGAGTAATTAAACATTTTCTAACAAGGTCTTCTGACAGATCCTGTCCTGTCAGCTGCCCCAACCTTTGTATGCCCGACCCAACCCCCGCATTTACTGCTGTGTGCAACGGTCTTTGGCTATGTGTGAAGCACCACTAAGCTGACAAGCTGCTATAGCCCAGAGTTGGACACTGCTTATTTACATTACATACACACAGTCATATATTGCTGGCTGCTTCACAACGTGTCCCTGGCTTTCGCAGATTGTCAGCTATTACTTCCTCCCCCAACAACCAGTCCCTGAAAACAAGTAATGACCTGTTTGTATGCCGGCCGGTCCGGAGTCTGCTCCAGTGTGCATCTGCACCCAAATAATCAATAGACGATCTGATCTCATATGCAGATGCGTGGGTATTACTATATTCTTTCTCTTTTGAATTGTGTCTGTTTTTATTTATTGCAGGTAAAGAAAAAGTTTTGTGACTACTGACTGTCCGGCTTACAATTCAAATAGGGGGAAAAATTATTACTACTTAGTACTTACCGTAGTTCTACACCAGACAGTCAGTGGCAATTTCACAATCCATCAAAGTTGATCACTGACTCCAGGGCAGGACAGGTCACACCGTCAGAAGTCCTCAGCTAGACTCAGTCAGTACTCTTTCCGCGCCAGAATACCACAAGCCTCCTACAGGCTGAGGCGCAACATGAAGATTGATGTCACTGACTGAGACCCACCCCTGATTGGCTCCCGAGGCTATTTGAACAGCAGCCTCCTTAGGGAGTGTATGGGCCGCGAGGAGCTTAAGCAGTACCACTAGGTGGGGCTAGCTCTCGCGGCTCATACACTTAATTTTCAAGATATTCATGTTACGCATTGGAAGGGCAGCTGAACGGCTCACAGCCTCTCCTTCATTGCGTAATATGAATATGGAAAGATCGCTAGTTTGCACTTTGCAGGCACTGCAGTCAGCCTTGTATCATGGTGGCAGAGTCGGCTTCTGGTTGGGGGGGCTATGGGGGGTTCCTTGGCTACATAAAAAAAAAATTATATATAAATTTTAAACAAATATATTTTTTTTAAAAAACCATAATTTAAATAGTGCAATACACACATTGGACAGGTGAGACGCTGCCTCACCTGCCTCCTATGACAGCACATCACTGCTATAAAGCCTGGGTACATTTACACACACATGTACTTATTAAATCACACTATAAAGCCTGGGTACAGTTACACACAGATGTACTTATTAAATCACACTATAAAGCCTGGATACATTTACACACAGATATGTACTTATTAAATCACACTATAAAGCCTGGGTACATTTACACACAGATATGTACTTATTAAATCACACTATAAAGCCTGGGTACATTTACACACAGATATGTACTTATTAAATCACACTATAAAGCCTGGGTACATTTACACACAGATATGTACTTATTAAATCACACTATAAAGCCTGGGTACATTTACACACAGATATGTACTTATTAAATCACACTATAAAGCCTGGGTACATTTACACACAGATATGTACTTATTAAATCACACTATAAAGCCTGGGTACATTTACACACAGATATGTACTTATTAAATCACACTATAAAGCCTGGGTACATTTACACACAGATATGTACTTATTAAATCACACTATAAAGTCTGGGTACATTTACACGCAGATGTGTACTTATTAAATCACACTATAAAGCCTGGGTACATTTACACACAGATGTACTTATTAAATCACACTGTAAAGCCTGGGTACATTTACACACAGATGTACTTATTAAATCACACTATAAAGCCTGGGTACATTTACACACAGATGTGTACTTATTAAATCACACTATAAAGCCTGGGTACATTTACACACAGATGTACTTATTAAATCACACTATAAAGCCTGGGTACATTTACACACAGATGTACTTATTATATTAAATCACACTATAAAGCCTGGATACATTTACACACAGATGTACTTATTAAATCACACTATAAAGCCTGGGTACATTTACACACAGATGTGTACTTATTAAATCACACTATAAAGCCTGGGTACATTTACACACAGATGTACTTATTAAATCACACTATAAAGCCTGGGTACATTTACACACAGATGCACTTATTAAATCACACTATAAAGCCTGGGTACATTTATACACAGATGTACTTATTAAATCACACTATAAAGCCTGGGTACATTTACACTAAGATGAACTTATTAAATAACACTATATAGCCAGGGTACATTTACACACAGATGTACTTATTAAATCACACTATAAAGCCTGGGTACATTTACACGCAGATGTACTTATTAAATCACACTATAGAGCCTGGGTATATTTACAAACAGATGTACTTATTAAATCACACTATAAAGCCTTGGTACATTTACACACAGATGTACTTATTAAATCACACTATAAAGCCTTGGTACATTTACACACAGATGTACTTATTAAATCACACTATAAAGCCTGGGTACATTTACACACAGATGTACTTATTAAATCACACTATAAAGCCTGGGTACATTTACACGCAGATGTACTTATTAAATCACACTATAAAGCCTGGGTACATTTACACACATATGTGTACTTATTAAATCATACTATAAAGCCTGGGTACATTTACACACAGATGTAGTTATTAAATCACACTATAAAGCCTGGGTACATTTACACACATATGTGTACTTATTAAATCATACTATAAAGCCTGGGTACATTTACACACAGATGTAGTTATTAAATCACACTATAAAGCCTGGGTACATTTACACACAGATGTACTTATTAAATCACACTATAAAGCCTGGGTACATTTACACACAGATGTACTTATTAAATCACACTATAAAGCCTGGGTACAGTTACACACAGATGTACTTATTAAATCACATTATAAAGCCTGGATACATTTACACACATATGTACTTATTAAATCACACTATAAAGCCTGGATACATTTACACACATATGTACTTATTAAATCACACTATAAAGCCTGGGTACATTTACACACAGATATGTACTTATTAAATCACGCTATAAAGCCTGGGTACATTTATACACAGATGTAGTTATTAAATCACACTATAAAGCCTGGATACATTTACACACAGATGTGTACTTATTAAATCACACTATAAAGCCTGGATACAGCAGCGCTGCGGAATATGTTGGCGCTCTACAAATACCTGATAATAATAATAATAGATGTACTTATTAATCACACTATATAAAGCCTGGATACATTTACACACATATGTACTTATTAAATCACACTATAAAGCCTGGGTACATTTACACACAGATATGTACTTATTAAATTCTTTGAGATAAAATGCGTTTACATAAAAGTTTAATTTGACTTCAATGCAGATTTATATTTTTTGTTTAAATAATGGAACTAACAATCTGATAACATTTAGATGTAAAAACAATTGGATAACATTATATTGGAGACTCATATAAGGTAACTTTTTTGGATGTAAAATGTTGTGTTTTAAGAAAGAAATATTTATACATTAAAAATATAAAGCTGACCCTTTTAATTTAAATATATGCAGCTTTACAGACATTTAACAATTTATATTTATTTATTTATAAAATATTTTACCAGGAAGGATAGATTGAGATTTCTCTCGTTTTCAAGTATGTCCTGGGACCACAAAACATACAATAGGGTACAATAAAATACAAAAACAATAATAATACACAATATATGCAAACATTGCTTTTGTAATTAATTTAACATAGAACTGGTAGGAAATATTTAATCAACCATGACAGGCGCATTCTGTTTTGAGATATGTAGAGATATATATGTAGTTTGTTGTTGTTTTTTTTTTTTTTTTTACTATTTTCTTATTTTAACAAAATACTAGATGCAAGTTATAACAAACACACAAAACTGCAGGTCTGTTATTTTATAATGGATTTATGTTAAGAAATGACAGAGTAATATGTTTTGTGTATATGTATATAATTATATATGTATATGTATGGGAATAAATATAAAATATCTGATGGCCCACATCAAGTAATACAGTGACTAATTACAAAAGCACACAGTTAGTGGCAGATTACTGCAATTTATATGTGTAGAATATATATATATATATATATATATATATATATATATAAAAATAAAGATAATGTATGCTAGAAAGATTAGAAAAAGAAAGATTAGATAATACAGTTAGAGAACAAACAATAAAAGGGTCACATTATTAGTATTGAAATACTCATCATTGTATCTCAAATGTATCTAATAACATATTATTATTATTATTATTATTATTATTATTATACATCTGTTTGCTACTAAATAGTGTTAAAATTACAATTTCCTTCTTAATATGAGTAAAGTCCACGGCATCATTCCTTACTGTTGGGAAATACTGAACCTGGCCACCAGGAGGAGGCAAAGACACCCCAGCCAAAGGCTCAAATACTCCCCCCTACTTCCCTCATATCCCAGTCATTCTTTGCCTTTCATCACAGGAAGTTGGTGTCAGGGTGCCGGGAATCAGACTGAGACGAGAAGTGCAATAATCATAACACCTTTATTAATAGCAAAAAATAATAAAAAGTCCACAAGTCAAATAACAAGCCAGGAATCAAAACCAGAGCTGGTAGTCAGGAGCCAAAGCGAATAGTCAGACGAGCCAAGTCAGGAGCCAAAGCGAGTAGTCAGACGAGCCGGATTTAGGAACAAGGAGAACATCAGAGTCAGGAACAAGCCAGGGATCAGGAACCAGGAGGGACGTCAGACAGCCAGGTAATACACAGGAGCTCTCACAAACAGGTCTGAGACAATGCAAGGGCAAAGCATACTGAACAGAGGCCCTTTAAATAATAAGTGATGACATCACAATTCTGAGACTGCAACCTGTCTCACATGGATGATGTACACCAGTCTGGCCATAAAAGGAAGTGCAGGAAATGAGCAGCATCACACAGTATGCACCAGAGTCAGCAAGAGAGGTAAGTAAAATGGCTGCCAGCAGCACATGGCAAACAAAGCAGGGAAAAAACCCTGACAGTTTGCAGAGAAGTGTCAGAAGATATGGTGTAGTTCCTTATGAAGGGTATCTGCCCTTCGAAATGGGACTGGAGTTTTAATTAGTCTTGTCAGCCTCTAGTCTGGAGATGCAGGTAGAGTCTTTCTGCGAATCCATCCAGACTCGTATTAACAGCTCCTAAGCAATCAGTGTTGACGAGTTTTACTGCCTGCTTCCATTACTCAAGTCCATGTCAGGAGTGATGCTATCAAACTGTCAAACTTAAGAGGCTGTGTTTCTGTTCCATGGCATAGATTCTTTTAAAATTGTTTAATTTTTTTATACACATATGATAATGCAAGAAGACAGGGTTATAGTGTGGCTCCTTTTATCTGTATGGAATCAAGGGTTAATATCTCCGGAGGGGGATTAATCACATACTTTATTTTATTATGATTATGTTGCAACATGTGTGAGATGAGGCTCAGGCAAATGTTGGAATGTACAGGTTTCTTTCATGTAATTGGCAAGGGTCCATGAGCTAGTGACGTATGGGATATACAATCCTACCAGGAGGGGCAAAGTTTCCCAAACCTCAAAATGCCTATAAATACACCCCTCACCACACCCACAATTCCGTTTTACAAACTTTGCCTCCCTATGGAGGTGGTGAAGTAAGTTTGTGCTTGATTTTTATTCTATGATAAGCTCTTCTCAGCATATTGAAGCCCAATTCCTCTCAGAGTACAGTGTTTGTCAGAGGTATGTGAAGGGAGTATCGCCTATTGATTTTATGGTTTTCCTTGCGGGAAATCTTTTCAAGGGTTCTCGATTATCGGTCGTAGAGATTCATCTCCTACCTCCCTTTTCAGATCGACGATATACTCCTATATACCATTACCTCTGCTGATACTTTTTCAGTACTGGTTTGGCTATCTGCTATATGTGGCTGGGTGTCTTTCTGTAAGTATGTTTTCATTATTTAAGACACTCTCAGCTATGGTTTGGCGCTTTATGTATTAATATAAAGTTAAAAATATATGGCCTAGATTTGGAGTTTGGCGTTAGCCATGAAAACCAGCGTTAGAGGCCCCTAACGCTGGTTTCTTACGGACTCCGGTATTTAGAGTTCATTTACCGACACTCAAAAATCACCCAACGCTCAAATTTCTACCGACACCTCAGACCCAGTAGTTAACATATACCGACAAAATAAACATTCACGAATCACAAAACAAATATTACACAAAGTACACTTACACTCATACAAACACTACACTATATTTATTTTTCAGATTTAATAATTTTTCATCGAAATACAAAGGATCAAAGTTGCGAGATCTCGGGTGTTTGAAAAAAAACAACACAAATCCATTTTCCCATTGACTTACATTGACACACGGGAAAAGACCCTCATATACCTACATCTAACTAATAAGCTTATCACAAATATACACTCATCGATGCATACAAACAATATACACCACATGACATACACCAAAAAGTTATTTATTACAAAAACAACACGATTTAGTTACTTTTTCACACAAGCTCATGACGTCACTCACTTTACGAGGAAAACCAGTCTTTGAAAAAAAAAATTACCAAATTTTAGAGCCTCCATTGACTTCTATGGGGAAGACGTGCTCGTGCACGCGAAACACACATTTCCCTAACGCACGCAAATAGCGTAGACCGAAAAACTCCAAATACCAGCGCTAGAAAATACATGCTTTTATGCGTTAGACCCAGCTATGACAAATAGATCAAGAAATGACTATTTCCATATGGTGGACTTATGGATTGTACTTATTGAATATTCACAACACCATTAAATTGTTTCAGACTTTTATATTACATCAACTACAAATCAACATCACTAGTAACAAAAATTTTTGTTCAAAATATTACATTTAAACGGACACAAAAATAAATTAAACTTTTCAGGATTCACAAACAGTACACAATGGGAAACACTTCTCATTTACCTTTATTATTGCATTTTATTTATTCAACTCATATGCTTGCAGCAACAGCATATCTACATAGGCTTAACACATGATCAGTCATGGATGCACATACATTACTTTTACCATTCACTCATACATGTGCATTCAAATGATGGGGGAAAAACACATTACATTCTCTATAGGAATCACAAAACAGAACATATGGATTTTAATGTACTTTTAACATCATGATTCCATCACAATAAACCATTAGGAATTACGTACAAGAAGAACATCATTACAACAGATTACAGATGTCACTTTATGGGAAGGAACAACAATGCCAGACCGCTATATAGAAGTCAGCATATGTGGGACACAATCACAATATATACGTATATGTACATAACACGCATCACCCATCACGCAACCACAAAGCACACATTTATATTTTATTCAGCACACAATAACAATGTAGTACAATACAACAACACAATGAGGATTTCAGAACTACATAGGCAGGTTAATAATATGATGACGTCATTAGAAGATTCAACCATACACATCACAGATTCACGACTGTACCGCCCCTTTCTGAACTTTAACACTCAATACTACAATACAACATATACGTAAACAACAGTTTGGAACAGCATTATTAGGGAGATTTGAATGGGACAATTAATAAATATTGTCAGATCGCAAATCACTTATATATATAATACTACAGATGACAGCCAGAAGTTATTCAGTATTAGTGCCATTTGAATGGGACCACTGTTCCCTTTAAGGTGCGCGGTAGGGCGGGCGCGCACCTTCCCTCTCGGTGTAGCGCAGCCAGCACATCAGGCCGCGCAACACCGGAGGCTAAGACACTGACTCCTGCTGTGACTGTCTCCACTCTACTTATGTGCTTCTCTCAGTCGGTGACATCACGTTTAATAATACTGGAGGGCAGGCAGAACATACTGCGATCTGCGATATCATCGCAGAAAATGCAGCCTGTCTGCAGAAAGATTGAGCCCTAACATTACAGGTGCAGAGCATAGAGCTGAGCTTTCCTCTTTGCGCGGCACGCTGTGAAATTACTTTACAACAACTGCGTGTCAGTTCCTCCTCCTTACCTCTGCGTGACTCACAGTGCATATCTGATCACAGTGGCTGCACTGCTTACCCCTTTAACCCTCATCCTATGGCTAACAAAGATTGCTGCAATGTATTTCTGTGTAATACACTGCAGCTATTTTGGAAGCCATGGGGTTAACATCCTTTGTTTTTTGTTTAGTAGCTGTGTAGGAGGGCTGCTCCACTCACGCGGCACCACCATACTGCTTAGCCTTTCCAGTGCGGGAGGGAATATCACAGTGACTACTTCCTACAAGCCTGCCGAGGCTTGATTTACAGCTTAACAGCCCTCGCTATAAATAAACAGTGTCCATGGAATGAACGGTGAGGCTAAGGGTTATGTTGAGCTTCTATGAGATGTTTGTTACCGTGTGGAGACTGGAGAGTCGATTTTTTTGCTGTTATGTCAGTCTTTAAGAAAGGCTACAAATGTTAAAAACTTGCTTTTTGAAAATGTGATGCCGCTTGTACTGTTTAGTGACTAGTGTGTGTAACACATTATACATCGGTCACATATTGACAGCAGTGGTTTTCAGTTCAGTTTTCCTTTTGTGAAATAATTATTTATATATGTTTGTCATACCCCAATAACTGTAAATTTAACAAGATTACTTACAAGTGTTTCTGTATCTAACATTTACCATATAACAAACTTTTGTTTGTTCATTTAGGAGCTTCTTATGGAGCACAGATTTAAACTGTTTTCACAAATTATTAGGAACATGAGCCCTAATTTACTTTATTACTTTATATTACCCTAGCAGATGACCTTTGGTGTGAATTACTGGTGTATATTAATAAATGAAGCCATAAACTAGGTTCTAAGTGTCTAAGATGATAGAAAGCCTATTCCTTTAATTTGTAAAAAAAAAAAAAAAAAAAAAATCATATTCCTGCAGACACATGCCATACTTTTAATGCAGCAAATGATGCAGGCACATAACATGGCAATTTTTAGTAGTAAAATTATAAAATCTGCCATGTCCCTGCATTAGTTACACACACATATATATATTTATATATATATATACACACACACATATATACACAGTATATATATATGTATATATATATATATATATGTGTATATATATATATATATATATATATATATAAAGTGTGTGTATGTGTGTGTGTATATATATATATATATATATATACTGTATATTATTTGTATGTATTTATTTAACCTCGTCTCCTAGTCCTTCATGGTTTGCAAAGCTCTTACTCGCGAATTTAAGAAGTTAATGCGAGCAATGCACCTTTTTATTACATTTAACCTTCTAATTATGTAATGTTAGACCTAAAGCAAAGAAAAAAAAATTGAGACATTTTAAAAACATAACACAATTTTATTTTTTTCTGCAGCTAATTTGCAATGCAATATATTATAAAACTTTTAAAACTGCTTTACTCTCCAGTTAATCAACACATTGCAATATAGTTGGTGCATTAGTGCACCTGCCTAATTTAAAATCGAATTTCATTTCAAAATTACTTGCAGAAAAATATTCATTAAAAAAATCTCATCGCAGAAAGTTAAAAAAAGTTCTGCCCCTGGCTAACCTAACACACTGGCTGTGCACATCTGTGAGGGTTATTGTTATTTCTAATTCATTCTGCCCTGAGATACCTGCGCAGTGATGGAGTATTCAGAGTTAGCCAGGTCTGCAGCTGAGAAATTGTTATCGTACAGCAAAGATCAGAGCGGCTGGAAACTCTGCAAGAGAACTGTGAGTGAATCAACACGATCTGATAGTGTAACCGTGTGTTTGGCTAACAAGCTGATGTGTGTTTTCTTGTGCCAAACGTATGTCACAACGTCTTCTGTTTAATTCTGTTAAATATGACTGCACTCTGAGTTTTGTGACTGTGTGTGATAAGATATATGACATTGTATGCGAGTACGCTGTTATTTATGTATTACTCTTATTGGTTTTGCGATATACTGTGATGTGTTGCATGGGGCATCTGTGTTAAGCAGCTCATGGGATCCGCTGAATTAAATTATAGTCTCTCACTCTATGCTATATTCTATTCTACAGAGATAAAACTTTGCAGTGCTGTCCGATCATCTCACATACTGTGCTCTGTAATGACTCTTCTTTAATTGGAGTAGTGCCTTGTTTATCTCTCCGTAGTATCAGAGCTATATTAATTCAATGTCAATCCCCATGGTGACTGACAGGCTCATATTAGTGCACCTACCACGGCTTAGTGCTTTCTGACACCAGCTGTCAAATTGTGAGGTGAGTTATGGTGCCTCTTTATAACGAGTTCGTTTTTAACACTACTAAAAAAATATTATTTTGTTCAAGAATGTGTTTCACCTCATATTATGTGACAGGTTCCTAATTCAAAAATGTTATGCTGTGCAGTTTGTTAGATGTTCCTATATATTTATTTCACAATTGATATACAATGTTCAAAATGTTTTTAATCTAGAAATAAAAATGAAGCGCTTCAATGATGGAAGATAACCATATATATATATATATGCCCCCACAGCCTCCCCACCGGCCTCCCATCATAGCCATTTCAGTTGCCTTTGCTGTATTTTACTGACCTATTTTATAATTGGTGGAATAAATGGTCTTATTTTGCTTTAAGCTCTTCTGTCAGGAGGACTTCCTTTTTTACTTACATACACATATATATTATAGTGGACTGGTCAGTATGTAGTTCCTATAAAGGTATGCAATGGTCAGATTGTGACCACTGTATAGTCCTGCAGCAAATACTCAGTATGTAAAGTGCTGCAATAGTAAAGCAGTCCATCAAGAATGAAACCTGAAAGTGTAATATATATATACACATATGATATAGATATGATATATTATATATATATATATATATTGATATATATATATATTGATATATATATATGATATATATGTGAGATATATATATTATATATATATTTTATATATATATATATATATATATATATGTACAGTATGTATGTGTGTCTTTGTATCGGATCTTTAGAAACAGATTTTAAATCCATTTGTTAGGCCAGTGTGTGTGTGAAAGAGAATTGAACTTTTGTGATTCAGATAAAGAATGCAATTCGTTACAATTACCTCCTATTATCAAATTGTGCTTTGTTCTTTTGGAATCCTTTGCTAAAGATTAAACCTAGGTTGGCTCAGGTGTACAAGGTTTAAAGGGACAGCCTAATCCAAATTAAACTTTCATGGTTCAGATAGGGCATGTAGTTTTTTAACAACTTTCCAATTTAACTTTTATCATCAAATTAGCTTTGTTTTCTTGGTATTCTTTGTTGAAAGATAAACCCAAATATTCTGATAAACTGATTTCTAAACCCTTAAAGGCTGCCTTTTATCTGAATGCATCTGATGGTTTCTCACAGCTAGGGGGCATTAGTTCATGTGTGCCATATAGATAAGATTGTGGTCACGCCCGTGGAGTTACTTACTACCGAGTACACAGTATCAAGTCCGCACACAGAAAAAAATAATTGCACACAAAGAAAAAAAATTAGAGGGAACATTGAATGGGACGCATACAATATTGATAGTTCGGCAATCACTTATATCTACAATAATACAGATGACAGCCGGAAGTTATTCAGTATTAGTGCGATTTTAATGGGACGCATACAATATTGACAGCTCGGCAATCACTTATATATATAATACTACAGATGACAGCCGGAAGTTATTCAGCATTAGTGCGATTTGAAATGGACGCATACAATATTGACAGCTCGGCAATCACTTATATATACAATACTACAGATGGCAGACGGGAAGTTCAGAATTCTTATTGCGATTTGAAAGGGACGCATACAATATTGACAGCTCGGCAATCACTTATATATACAATACTACAGATGGCAGACGGGAAGTTCAGAATTCTTATTGCGATTTGAAAGGGACGCATACAATATTGACAGCTCGGCAATCACTTATATATACAATACTACAGATGGCAGACGGGAAGTTCTGAATTATTATTGCGATTTGAAAGGGACGCATACAATATTGACAGCTCGGCAATCACTTATATATACAATACTACAGATGACAGCCGGAAGTTATTCAGTATTAGTGCGATTTTAATGGGACGCATACAATATTGACAGCTCGCCAATCACTTATATATACAATACTACAGATGACAGCCGGAAGTTATTCAGTATTAGTGCCATTTTAAATGGACGAGTACAATATTGACAGCTCGGAAATCACTTATATATACAATACTACAGATGGCAGATGTTACTTTATCGTTTACAAACAATGTTGCAGCAACATTGATCGATCACATTCGATGCACATTATACACAACTATGCACTTTCATTCATGTTAGCCTGGACGTGTGCTTGTTACTATAAGATCGCGTTTAAGAAATATTGATTATGCATATGATCAAACATTGCAAACATGCACTGTAGGTGTGATATTTGACACTTTCACATTGAGATTCATTGTTGGAAAACAACATTTCAGCAAACAACAAAAAAACGCCCACTGTGAAAGCATTCGCGCCGCTCACATACAAACAAGTGAATACAATCAGCAATCATTACAAACTCACTACCATTGGACTAATCATACTATAAATCCCCCAAACAACATGGCCAATGCATCACTTGTGATCCACATCAGATCAAGTGCATACCTTGTTACGCTGTTTTGAAAGATGGATGACGATGACATGGTAGACGCTGCTGGTGCTGCTATTGGCGAACTAGCTGTTGGTCGAATCAGGCAGCCTCGGCGGCTCAGACTGAGACGAAGGGGTCGTCTGGTTCGAGGTCCTCCTGTCTATAGGGTGAGACCCACCTTGGAAAACATGAGCGACTTTGAGGTTTATGATAAGTATCGGCTCAATCGCGAACAGCTCATTGGCCTTTACGATCTTCTTAAACCTCATTTGGAGCCACGTATAAGAATAAGGACTGCTGTTCCCGCCATGAGTAAGATGCTAAGCTGTCTATACGTCCTGGCCTCCGGGAGTTTTCAATCCGGAGAACTGTACATGCATGGCCTGGCTCAAGGTACATTCTCTGTGGTGTTTGATAACTTTCTGGACGCCATGGTACGTATCAGTAAGCAATACATAGGATTCCCACAGAATGATGGTGATTGGAGGCGCCTGAAGCGGGAATTCTTTGATATTGCTCAATTGCCCAATGTCTTGGGAGCCATAGATTGTACCCACATTGCGCTGCATGCTCCAATTGATGACTTGCCCTTCAGAAATCGCAAACATTTTCATAGCCTCAACGTGCAGTATGTTTGTGACGCACAGATGAGGATTATGCATGTGTGTGCGAATTTTGGAGGGGCTAGTCATGATGCCCGCATCCTCTCTCTGTTGTCCCTGTGGAGACCGTTTGAGGAAAGACAAATGCCCCCTGGTTATCTCGTTGGTGAGTATTTGTGCACAACATGGTTAATTATTTTGACAATTGCCACTGTAGTTTTAAAATGTTAGCGTAATGTTCAGCTATCGGATGCAATTTAACCATTAATTTTATTTTCCCGCTAATGTCTACTTTTAGTTCAATGCAGATATGTAGCATGTCTTACCTTAAATGCTCAGATAGAGAATGCAATGTAACCATTTAGTTTGCATTTTACACAAGGTTTGGTTTAGGAGAAATACGCATATGTAGCATGTCTTAGCTGAAATGGGAAGATATTAGCTAATGCAATTTAACCATGTCATTGTCTCTTTCCGCTAATGTCTACTTTTAGTTCAATGCAGATATGTAGCATGTCTTACCTTAAATGCTCAGATAGAGAATGCAATGTAACCATTTAGTTTGCATTTTACACAAGGTTTGGTTTAGGAGAAATACGCATATGTAGCATGTCTTAGCTGAAATGGCAAGATATTAGCTAATGCAATTTAACCATGTCATTGTCTCTTTCCGCTAATGTCTACTTTTAGTTCAATGCAGATATGTAGCATGTCTTACCTTAAATGCTCAGATAGAGAATGCAATGTAACCATTTAGTTTGCATTTTACACAAGGTCTGGTTTAGGAGAAATACACATATGTAGCATGTCTTAGCTGAAATGGGAAGATAGAGAATAAGATTGAACTAGATTATTCTTTTCAAAAATAAACATTTGTTAGTGGATTATCGTGTACAAAAACTTTTATTGGAATCAAAATAATATTTTGAGGATTCAGTTTGAATTATGTTCTGTTCATAATTTATAGGTGATTCTGGGTACATGAGCCGGCCTTGGCTTATTACCCCCTTGCGTAGCCCGACTGATGTGTCTGAGGAGCGCTACAATAGGGCTCATAAGAGAACCAGGGCGGTGGTTGAACGAATGTTCGGGCTCCTGAAGATGAGGTTCAGGTGCCTTGACCGGTCGGGAGGAGCCCTCCAGTACAACCCAAAGAAGGTGGCTAAGATCGTTGTAGCCTGTAGTGTCCTGCATAATATTGCACAGCGGGCTGGGATGCTGCAGGGCGTCCAGGCGCAACGAAACCTCCTCAGAGATGAGGAGGATGATCCTGTTCTAGAGGGGCCATTCCGGGACGAGGGGCTCAATGTCAGAGCAGACATCATCAACCGCAACTTTAGACGGTAAATAATAGAAGTTAGACTGGAGTATTGTCAATAGATGTGAATTCTAGGGAAATGACAAGTAGAGAATTGTGCAAACAGGTTAGGATTGTTCATCAAATGCTAAAAATTTGTTTCATTTATTAATATAGGTGATGCTCTGGGCATTGGGTCCTGTAGCGAGTCTTTGCCACCTGGTTTTTAAAGAGGACAGCAGCTGGTAAGTATAAATGTATGGACTGTTGCTGGCATGAATTGTACACAAATACATCATATGGCATACATTTTCTAAACTAGTATTTAGTTTACACATTACTTAAAATGTACATACTCAGAAAGGGATCCTCTAGCATAACTATCCTCTAGCATGACTATGGTTCAATGTCACACATTAGAGGTTCGTTCTGCTCAATATGACTCATCTTCACACTTGATAGAACATAACACAAGATGCTACACACGCTTAGTAAGCTAGGGACAGAAATTTATTCTGAAATGGGGGGTGGTAGAGGGGTACAGAACTGATTCACACACTTGTAGTAATTTTTATTAAACTTTTTCTGCCATTAAGAATCACAGGAAGAATGTTGAATATTAGTAGCTTACATACATTAGTCATATTTAGTTCATAATTAGATATTTAGGGATCACAATCAGACACTTAGATGATTTTACTTTTTTAGATGGTATTTCAGTCCTCTATTTTATGAACTGATGAATAAGACACCTATTGAAGATCAACTGTTTACCCCTGAATTGACTTTCAAAGACCATGCATTATCCAGGTTGGTGTACCAATGCATGCTAGTTAAGAATCACAGGAAGAATGTTGAATATTAGTAGCTTACATACATTAGTCATATTTAGTTCATAATTAGATATTTAGGGATCACAATCAGACACTTAGATGATTTTACTTTTTTAGATGGTATTTCAGTCCTCTATTTTATGAACTGATGAATAAGACACCTATTGAAGATCAACTGTTTACCCCTGAATTGACTTTCAAAGACCATGCATTATCCAGGTTGGTGTACCAATGCATGCTAGTTAAGAATCACAGGAAGAATGTTGAATATTAGTAGCTTACATACATTAGTCATAGTTAGTTCATAATTAGATATTTAGGGATCACAATCAGACACTTAGATGATTTTACTTTTTTAGATGGTATTTCAGTCCTCTATTTTATGAACTGATGAATAAGACACCTATTGAAGATCAACTGTTTACCCCTGAATTGACTTTCAAAGACCATGCATTATCCAGGTTGGTGTACCAATGCATGCTAGTTAAGAATCACAGGAAGAATGTTGAATATTAGTAGCTTACATACATTAGTCATATTTAGTTCATAATTAGATATTTAGGGATCACAATCAGACACTTAGATGATTTTACTTTTTTAGATGGTATTTCAGTCCTCTATTTTATGAACTGATGAATAAGACACCTATTGAAGATCAACTGTTTACCCCTGAATTGACTTTCAAAGACCATGCATTATCCAGGTTGGTGTACCAATGCATGCTAGTTAAGAATCACAGGAAGAATGTTGAATATTAGTAGCTTACATACATTAGTCATACTTATTTCATAATTAGATATTTAGGGATCACAATCAGAAAAAGGAATACATATTATAGTTGATATAGAGGTATTTGAATGGACATGAAATATTACATTTATGTTCAGCATACATATATATTATTGAAATGTGATATACATTATTATGTATAATTAGAAATTCAGATATTTACATTTAATTTTTATTACACAATATAATGGTGTATGTTTATTTTATTTATTTTTAAATTTAATTAATAAATATCTTGATAAAATGTTGAACAAAGTTAGAGCATAGACACAAGATGATTGTAAATGTATTTTATGAATATTTGACAACGTGTGTATTAACTTTGTTAAAATTTTCTTTTTTAATTTCAGATTGTCATCTGATGACTTCCAGGAATATATTTTTTGTTTTTGTTTCAGAAACTTTTAATTTTTTAAATGGTAATAATAAACATTTTATTATTAAATACACTCTTTTGAACAGATTATAATAAATATCCATATAATCTGTCAATAAAAAACAATTTGACTCCCATGACTGGTAGTTGGCTATTTGACAAGCACATGCATAAGATCAAATAATGCATTAATTTTAGAAAATCCACTGATTCAGAGAATATTAAATTAAACTATCTTTTTAAAATTAATTGGGGAGTGAGATCCATCGATGCTTTTCTTTTGAAATTCTTAGATGTTAAAAAAATTTCGGATATGTAGTCAAAATTTGACATAAATTATTTTGTTTCACTTTTAAGAAGGGGAAGTGGTTCAATTACATTAAAGTGACAGTGTTGTTGAATGTAAAATTAATTTTATAAGATCTTGTATCTTCCTTAGGTATCTCAAAACATTATTTTCTAAACTTTTTTAATTTTTACATTTATAAATGGTAGGTCATTTAACTTCATATTTTTCCCAAGCTAGTTATTGGATGCCTGGTTAATAGATTTAATTTTCTAGTGGAGTCATTTAACTATAGTTATTAATATTATGTAGTTTTTAAAATCTTACCTCTTGGGTTAGACATCACATATCTATATATAATTTTCATTCCCCTTTAGTTTATTTTGACAATGTTAAATCAACATTCCAAATGTTTTGGTCCTTAAAGGGATATTCACAAAGTATATTGTGTATTGATTTTATAAAAATTCATAAAAGAATTTAAACATATTTAGAAAGTACTATAGAATTACATTCAGTCTTTAAATATACTTCGAAAAAGATACATCAATGCACATATCTTAGTCAATTACATAAGGCATCTATGTGCAACCAACAATCAGCATCAAAATAGCCTATGTAGATATGTATTTAATCCAAGAATATATATAATTACAATCTAATGATTGAATACCAATATAATCTTATCCAAAATGCATACATAACATATAGCTTAATGTCCCTCTAAGCTGAAGACTCCGAAATACATCCTTTACAATATATATTTCAGTCAGTGTGTAAAACAAGCCAGAAGTTAATATAAATATGCTTTACTCATATGTTATACTAATTTAGCAAAAGGAAGGTGCCTAGGTTTCTGATTTTTCAAGCATTATTGTGAAATGTCTCTTTAAAGGGACATGAACTCAAAATATACTTAAAGGGAGACAGTTAAAAAATTAATGATTTATACATTCTGAATGAGTATTCTATTTTAAGCAACTTTAAAAATTGTCTCATATTATGAATGTTCCTTGTGATGTTGCTATCATTAATTTAAAAATAAGGCATTACATAGATAATTTATTTGCTTCAGTACTATGGACAGAACTTGTTTTTTTTGGTTGGATTAATTTATCCAACAATCATCAAGGACAACCCAGGTTTTTTGCAACAATTGTCCGTAATCTAAAATATCATTATTGATTTGCAAAGAAAGATAACAAGATATTTCTTAACATTTGAGAATCGGATTAAATTATAAAGTTGCTTAACATTTCATGCTCAATCTGAATCACGAACGCTAAATTTGTTTGGACAGTGTCCCTTTAAGAGATTTAAAGAGTGTATTTACTTCTCTTCTTATCTTGACATACTTTGCTTGAAAAGCATATCGAGATAGGCTCAGTAGATGAAGATTGGTGGATGCACAGAGATGCCTTATGTGATTGGCTCAACCATGTGCATTTAAATTTCTTCTGTTGAGGATATCTAAATACTAAGATAAATTGATTTACATTTTAAAGTCTAAACAATTTTCTATCTCTACAGATCATTTGATACAATTGTTTGTTTGTAATGTCTATTTAAAAATAAAGACGCCATTGCACAATAACATATATGAGCACTTCAGACAAATACAAGCTCGAGGTTTATTTACTAATAACAAACAAACCTGTAGTTTAACATTTATAAACAGATTATCCAAGTTACTGACATTATAACCTGAATTTGAACATTCAGAAATATTGCGTGGGAAACGCATCTTGAAACACCAGATTAGCATCTTTAAACATTAGAGTCTAATGTCACGCAATAGCACACAATCAATGTGCATTATGAAATACATTTAATAGAGCAATATCAATACTTCACAAAAAGTAAATAAATGGATTTTATGAACAATAAAGACATACAATATTAAATGTGTATTTGTATTAAAGAAACAGACCGTTATTAAACCGAAAAATGTATACAACATTTAATAATGTGACAGTATTAGATTTTAAATAGAATTTTATCATTAATATTTAACGGATCACGGATATTAAATCTGCGTCACACATATCCGCATGACAGGCCCATGAGTTACAAATAAGTCTACATGAAAAATGAAGTTACAGCACCACCAGGAGGTATGTGTAAGGAAGTTACTAAGATATGAAACATTAAGGAACGGCCAATCAGAGTTCATCACACAAACACAACTTGAGTCAGGATGGTCTCACAGACATTCTAACAATATTTCAAACTTTTATCCAATCAGATGTACAGATAACTTGTCCCATGGTGCATCTCATGTTTACTTCACCATATAAAAGTCCATTACACGTTGCCATCTTTGTCAGTTCTCTAATGCCTGCAGGCGTACTGTATATATAATTTATATATATATCTATCATATCTGAAAACCCAGCAGGCATGTCATCTCCCAGGTTCACCAAGCAGGAGAGCGCTGCACTGGTCCACGCCGTCAAGGACTTTTATCCCCAGCTGTTTGGGAACAAGAGGAGGTTGACAGATGCGCCTGTTAAGAAGGCCCTCTGGGAGTCTATCACCAATGTGGTTAAATTGGTGTGTGACGTCCAGAGGAGCCAGGATCAAATCATGAGGAGATTCGGAGATATGAGGTTGCGCTTAACAAAAAAAGTCAACCTCATAAGGGACTGGGTACAAGCCCGTAAAAGAGGGGGCCAAAGAAAGGCCCCGCGGAAACTATACCTACTCCCTTATGAGGTGACTTTATGCAAGCTCCTCAATCTCCGGGTCCCCAAAAGATTTAGATCCTCGCCATCCTCGGCCTCCTCTTCTTCCCTCCCAGCTGCGGGATCTGAAAGTCCTGACGCGGGGGCCAGGGCAGCTGCTTCTCCGTCCGGTGGCCTGGGAGGAGATGATAGAGAATCTGAACCAGGTAACTATCCAACTTCATATAATATCTTAATATTTGATTTTTTTTTTAAAATGTGTATATAGTCAGATACTAAACCTATACAGATCTCACAACATACACTACATATGATGTTTAGATATCTGATTTTAGATTAGTGACACATGAAATAGGAATGATGTTTCTTGCGCTCTACAGAATATGCGTCACAGAGCGAAAATGGAATTGCGCATACACGTTAACATGGGTTTGCTGTAAGTGGCATTGCTTTATACATGTTGGTCAAATGACGGATGCGTAATTCCGCTTGGAATCATTGCGCAATGATCGCGAAAATGGAATTGCGCATACACGTTAACATGGGTTTGCTGTAAGTGGCATTGCTTTATACATGTTGGTCAAATGACGGATGCGTAATTCCGCTTGGAATCATTGCGCAATGATCGCGAAAATGGAATTGCGCATACACGTTAACATGGGTTTGCTGTAAGTGGCATTGCTTTATACATGTTGGTCAAATGACGGATGCGTAATTCCGCTTGGAATCATTGCGCAATGATCGCGAAAATGGAATTGCGCATACATGTTAACATGGGTTTGCTGTAAGTGGCATTGCTTTATACATGTTGGTCAAATGACGGATGCGTAATTCCGCTTGGAATCATTGCGCAATGATCGCGAAAATGGAATTGCGCATACACGTTAACATGGGTTTGCTGTAAGTGGCATTGCTTTACACATGTTGGTCAAAATGAAATGTGAATTATTATATATGTGAAGAATACAGTATTCTTATTTTCAATATTAGACATAATAAAAAATAAAAAAGCAGAATCCAAAAAAATTATAACATATGCCCATCAATTGATGAGAATGAAATAACAAAAAAAAATAATTTAAGCTACAGTAAACAACACAACTGATTGAAAATAAGAGTACAGGATATATTTATCATGAATTTAATTGAGGAAACAATTAACTCATGGGACTACCAAAGGATTAATAGTTTTTAATTGATTTGCTAATAATGTAAAGATTTTAAACATGGCATGATTTGTATTAATGATATCCAATCCTCATTTAATATATTACAGATCTGGATGTTGGTGCTGGATCCTCAAGGCAGGGCTTGTCACAGTATGGTATGTCTCATTTTAATTGACATTTGTCTTAGAAACATGGACAGAACATTACATACTAAATCCACATTGTTCAATATTTATATGTATCTGCAAAATGGATTTTAAAACTTTTTGCAAATAAGAATAAATAAAACCAAAAAATAGGATTACATTGTAAGACTACTCTGATTTTGTTTGGAATTTAAGATATCCCATCTATTCTGGATGTCTTAATTTTAATGTAAGATTCTTTGAATGTCCAATTTATATTCTTCCCTTGTGTATTGCTTAATCTTATTTGTATACATTTTTTAAAAATACACACACTTTTGCATATGTTTAGATTTTAAAAATATAGATTCCATTTTTGAAATTGATCACGTCATTTAAGGGACATGCCAACTAAATTTTACATAGAATGATTTTTAAACGTGATTTTATTGTTTTGTTTAAACATTTTATGAGCTACATTGGTTCAGTCTATTGTTTTAGTTCTTTTAAAAAAATGGATTTTGGTTTAGGTTAAACAATGCATTACTGGTATTATCCGGCTGTTTTTTTATGCATAAATTGGCATTTTTACAAAAGTTAAAATCATGTGTTCAGATAACAGTAGTACATAGTTTCAAAAAGTATACAATTACACATTTAGAGCTTCATGTCCCTTTAATAGATGAAAATTAAATAATTCTTAGGATATCCTTAAATAACATATTAGATTGGAATTGCATGCTCAATCCCATTCATTACATCAACATATGGAGTAGAGAATTCATTAACAGCAACATTGTCAAATCAATATATTTTTATATTAAAGGGACACTGAGCTAAAATTATTAATGTTGTCATTCAGATAGAGCATGCAATATTAATCAACATTTAAATATAATACTATAATCATATGTGAAATATTCTATTGCTAAATGTATTTTAAAATCAAGAATGTACGTTTATCTGCAGCTCAATTTTGGTTGACCAACCTGGGTTTTGATTGATGATTGGTGGATACCTTCAACAAACAATATTTATTGAATCCAATATTGCTTATCTGCATTTAAGATTAAAATGTAGCAACATTCCAATTATAATAGGAGTCAATGTAAAATCATTTGGAACAGTTTGAACAGTGAAATCAATGATTGAAATAAATCATGTCAGTGTCCCTTTAATAAACAATAGATTCATTCATCTTTACATTCTTTGGATTAGACAATATTGATATATAATTCACATATTCACTGTTGGAGTTACTTTATAGATATCAGCATACTCTAACAGCACCATGATTACATATTTGTACTAATCAATTTGGTTTTGTATTGTGATAAATATGTGTTGTGTCCTCAACAAGATTACTGTACATTGCACAAATGGCTCGATGTGCCACATGTCTTTGTTTATATTTGTCAACAGCTGTTATTCAAAATGTGGTTTGCGTGTATTCTTTTAAGAGCATTGATCAATGGGTATATTTAGATATGCAATAGCATCGTATGAGATGAGTTTGATGTCTAATATAGTCAGAAATTAAACATATGTTCAATACATCATTTTTAACAGAATCCCCTTGATTCAATCAAGCATTTTTTTGGATAATGACTGGTCTATTCTTCACATTTTCAAGTTGTTTATTCTTAAAAATCGCTACAGATGTGATTTAGTGCTATCCCAAATGTGTTCACTAATATATATCTATATCATTCATAGAGAGAGTTGGTGTGGGGAGCCCCGAGGAATCCAGCACTGACACAGAGCCGCATTTGCGGTATTCTGGTAAGTCCATTGACTCATTTATATGTCATTGAAGGTGTATTGGTAATCAATATTATGAGCATGAATCTCATGAAGCATAACATTTGAAACAAACATATAATTTACTCCTCTGATTATATATTAATTTTCTTGGAATATTGAAAGATTAATAATTAAAACTTTCTTAGTCTACACCTTTGTTATTCAGAAGATGTATAGCATATGTTTGTTTCCATGTTCATTTTTGACAACAGTCATCAAGTGATACACACATGAGAAATCTTAAATGTTCTATGTACTATGCTTTTATGATTTTAAAATTAATACAAACAATACATCGAAAATCTGAATCATTGAGAATAACAAATCTAATGTCATTTGTATGCTCCATCAAAATGATGTAAATCATAACTTTGGGTGTGTATATCTTTAACCCTTTAAGGACACAGCTTTCAGTTTGCTCAATTGTTTTATGATGGAAAAATTCCGTCATATGTCCTTAAGAGGTTAATGCAACATTGATGTGTGTCTTTGAGCAACAGTAACATATGTTATAATATCTGATCTTAACGTGTACACAACATGTTATGTTTTACAGAGATTGATTTAACATGTGTGACAGAGGAGGAAGAGGCTGCCTTGAAGTCTGATGGTATGTGAAATATATCTATCATGTTTACAACATGTTGCTTTATTGGAAATCATTTTATTGAAGACATTCAAAGTCTACAGCTTTTGCACTTTAAAAAGGAATATTATTTGTCTGTTCAAATACACTACTGCCCCCTTTCTATATCAGGCAGCATGAAAATATGCTTGGATGTTTTTTTTTTAAATTTTATTTATAATTCATGCCATCATTATGTCACATACATATTCCAGGCCAAACCACAATAATAATGTTATAATTGTACAGACAGTCATTGATATTCATCTGAGTGCCTATATGCATACCATATCCTCAGTTCATAATTGTTTAGAAATTCAAACACACTTCTAAGTATATTGAAAACATAATCAATTTTAAATGCGTTGATTTGATGTATGAGATGTTAATATATTTGTATTATTTATTTCAGATCGATCCTCCACCTCTGGTCATCTGTTTTCCGCCCCTGCCCAGTCCCCTGGCCAGTCACAGACCCCTGCCCAGGCCCAGGCCCAGACCCCTGCCCAGGCCCAGAACCCTGCCCAGAACCCTGCCCAGGCCCAGACTCCTGCCCAGGCCCAGACTCCTGCCCAGGCCCAGACTCCTGCCCAGGCCCAGACCCCTGCCCAGGCCCAGACCCCTGCCGGCCCTTCCCATTTGTCCTTTCCTGTCCCTCCCAAAAAACGGCCCTTCGTCCCCCTTCGCCGCTCTCCCTGTATTATGGGCCGTACAGCTACCCCAGCTGCCCAGACCCCAACTCACCACTCCCCAGCTGTACGGCCTACCCCGGAGCAGCAGCTCATCCCTCCCCAACCCAATCCCATCCCTCCCCAATCCAATCCCATCCCTCCCCCCTGTCTCAACCTTCATTGTCCTGGGTGTCGGATTGTCCTTCCCAGGCACAGCTGTAAATATCATTCAAAATCCACATTATAAGATACTTAAAGGTACACTGAAGGCAAATTGTTTCTATTGTGATTCAAATAGAGCATGCAATGTTAATCAAATTTATAATTTACTACTCTTATGAATTATTCTTCATTCTCTTGCTATCTTTATTGAAACAAAGAAATGCCTAGAATTAATTTTAAATAGAAAATAATTGTGGACATCATTTCTTTATTGTTGGATGAATGTATCCATCAACCAGCAGGGACAACCAAAGTTGATAAACAAATATGGCCTGCCCTATAAACCTACATTCTTGCATTCAAAATCTAGCTAGAGAATTCAAACATTTAAAGAATATGTGTAATTTTTTAATATTTGTAATGTCATGCTCTATCTGAATCAGTCAATTAAATATTTAGGTTCAGTGTCCCTTTAATTTGATATCACTACATATACCAATCACCACTACTTGGATCCAACAATTTATGTACAAATGTTGATACATTATCTCTTGTCTAACCCAGTAGGAATGTAATTTCTTCAGGTTGCTATGTTTACACAGCTTGTCCTCAACGCCAAAATGTTTAAGGATAGGTGTGCCTACCACAGTATAATTAAAATATTTAAATTGCTAATGTAAGTACAATGTAAATCCTTTAACAAGATTTTATACACTCAAGCTGTATAAGTGGATCATCGAAAACCAATTAAAGGGGACAACATGTTTGAGGAAACTGTCCCTTTAATGATTTCGGTCTGTCTGAATAACATATTTAATGTGTAAAGAATCAATTTCAACAAATTGATGTAAAGAATGATTTGTCTTTATGATGACAATGT
This sequence comes from Bombina bombina, assembly GCF_027579735.1. Taxonomy (NCBI): domain Eukaryota; kingdom Metazoa; phylum Chordata; class Amphibia; order Anura; family Bombinatoridae; genus Bombina; species Bombina bombina. The sequence continues at coordinate 31,505,146 of NC_069503.1, forward strand.
ATCTTTGCTTATTTTTTCTTCTGTTGTGTAATTATCCTTAATATTTGATTTATTCTTTATTTTAGGCTGTGACTCAGCATGGCTCATGCTAGAAGGTATAGCACGAGTAGAGCAGGCCGTGTTGAGGAACGTAGCTGTCCTGAGAGGGATGAACGACACCATGCAGGCCCAGCTCCGGGTTCAGGATTTGACTCTGCGTCAAATCATGCTATTAAATTCAAGGCCTGAATCTGGAGCTGGACATGCACAGGACGATGAAGAGGATGACCAGTAAGTGGAGGATCTGGAGATGCTCCAAGGGCGCAGATAAGAATCCTCCGTCCACATGTTGATGTTTTTGTTATTGTTGCCATTTGGCCTTTTTTTTCAGTTTATTGTTGTGCCTGTTGCACTCTTTTACCTTGTCATATGGCTCCAATGGGGCTATGGTGGCCCTTGGCAACTCTCTTCATGGACTGTGATGCACTCTGTTACCTTGTCATATGGCTCCAATGGGGCTATGGTGGCCCTTGGCAACTCTCTTCATGGACTGTGATGCACTCTGTTACCTTGTCATATGGCTCCAATGGGGCTATGGTGGCCCTTGGCAACTCTCTTCATGGACTGTGATGCACTCTGTTACCTTGTCATATGGCTCCAATGGGGCTATGGTGGCCCTTGGCAACTCTCTTCATGGACTGTGATGCACTCTGTTACCTTGTCATATGGCTCCAATGGGGCTATGCTGGCCCTTGGCAACTCTCTTCATGGACTGTGATGCACTCTGTTACCTTGTCATATGGCTCCAATGGGGCTATGGTGGCCCTTGGCAACTCTCTTCATGGACTGTGATGCACTCTGTTACCTTGTCATATATCTACAATGGGGCTATGCTGGCCCTTGGCAACTCTCTTCATGGACTGTGATGCACTCTGTTACCTTGTCATATGGCTCCAATGGGGCTATGGTGGCCCTTGGCAACTCTCTTCATGGACTGTGATGCACTCTGTTACCTTGTCATATATCTACAATGGGGCTATGCTGGCCCTTGGCAACTCTCTTCATGGACTGTGATGCACTCTGTTACCTTGTCATATGGCTCCAATGGGGCTATGGTGGCCCTTGGCAACTCTCTTCATGGACTGTGATGCACTCTGTTACCTTGTCATATATCTACAATGGGGCTATGCTGGCCCTTGGCAACTCTCTTCATGGACTGTGATGCACTCTGTTACCTTGTCATATGGCTCCAATGGGGCTATGGTGGCCCTTGGCAACTCTCTTCATGGACTGTGATGCACTCTGTTACCTTGCCATATATCTACAATGGGGCTATGCTGGCCCTTGGCAACTCTCTTCATGGACTGTGATGCACTCTGTTACCTTGTCATATGGCTCCAATGGGGCTATGGTGGCCCTTGGCAACTCTCTTCATGGACTGTGATGCACTCTGTTACCTTGTCATATATCTACAATGGGGCTATGCTGGCCCTTGGCAACTCTCTTCATGGACTGTGATGCACTCTGTTACCTTGTCATATGGCTCCAATGGGGCTATGGTGGCCCTTGGCAACTCTCTTCATGGACTGTGATGCACTCTGTTACCTTGTCATATGGCTCCAATTTTCCTGATCTTTACCATATTATTTATAAACGTTGTTTTCTGACATACTAATAAAAGACATGTCATTGCACGATTCTTTGTCCTCCTTATTCATGTCATTGATTGAAATCTCTATTTTATCTGGTTGATCCTTAAAGGGACATACCCAAAATAATGTTGTTTCCTGAATCATATATGTAATACAATTGTAAATGACTTTAAGATTAACATCTCCAATGTAATTTTTATTTTTGTCTTTATATTTTTTTCTAAAAGCTTTATCATTGCATGATTATGATTAGCATAGTAATTGTTTTATATATGTATATAAAGATTGTTATATATGTATATTTCAAATTTCACATCCATGTGTGTATTTATAAACTCTGCATGAATTGATGCACCTTTAACAAATGATCTGAGGATTGATACAATGATATAATCCCTGTAAAGTGTTCATTTTCTTGAAATAGTATTGTCTCTGTGTATCCTCTTTTTATAAATAAAAATCATGTCCCTTTAAGTGATGGTGAGCACAATTGTTAATGAATGTATTTCCATTTCTAAAGCGTTTTTTTGTCCTTTTTACATGAACAAGGACATATAATCTTAATAATAAACAATCTTATTGTAATGTTGACAGCACATGTATTTCATTTTCTATTCTATCTTATTGTAAAAGTGTAACCAAATCAATCTCTGTGTGTAATGCGCATATTTTAGATGAGGAATATGTTTTTCAAAATATTGTTAAAAAATACTTCTCCTCCCATATATGGCTATAGGTAGTCTGACCATATTTCAACTTGAATAAATGACACGTTTGATCAATACATGTGTCATTATTGTTATTCCAAAACAATCTAAACATATCTTAAAACATCAATGGCATATGTATTTCTCATGTGTATCTTTTAAATGTTAAAGATATACACCATAGCTATAGTTAAAGGGACAGTCAAGTCCGAAAAGATGATTCATGATTTCGTGACATTCCTAGATAGCAATCTAGACACATACTAGTTTCAAAAATATAAATACGTTTCTTAGTGATATGCCAAGCTGTCAACTGAGTCCTTGTATTGGCTGCGGTTTTTCTGCGATCGCGGATGCGCCATGTTGCTTAAGACGTCACCTGCCAGGCTGTCCAATGATTCCTTGTATTGACTGACGTTTTTAGGCGATCAAGGATGCACCTTTTATTGGATGGCGTTTTTACGCGATCAAGGATGCGCCTTTTTTTTTGTTTGCGTTCTTACGTGATCAGGAATGTGCCTTTTATTGGATTGCGTTCTTACGTGATCAAGGAAGCGCCATGTTAATTAAGACGTCACATGCAAAGGTAAAAAAACGTCTGATTGTATTACGTAGTCCCGCAATATTTGTTTGTGCACGTTAAACACGTTTGTGAATGAAGCCAAGTTTAAAAACATTGCGAATATGGATTGTTTGCATCATGTTACATTGTTGACCCATAGCTGATAAAGACCACCACATTCTCTTTTGCTGGATGTCTGGTTGAATAAACGAACGAAAGCAAAATGTTTTCATGCATAAGATATTTCGAGGCAAGTGCAAATCTCTATAGTCCATGTTGTTTAATATGTTGGTCAACAATATGTTCCTTTTTATGAAAAATGACTGTTGTGTTTAATGTTAAAGATATCTAATTCATAAATATGCGCTATTGTGTTAGAATAAAGTAATCAATATGCATTTATCTTTATCATATGCTAAATATATGATGCCGACTTCTTCTAAATGTAATTTCGTCGTATATTTTATTAAAGGTTCATTAGACACTCACATTATAAATCAAAACTTTTTATTTTGTCTCTAGTTAGATAGTCCATTGTTTAACAAATACACGTTTCATTTTGCTTCTGTTCAAAGAAAATGTAAGTAATTTTCAGACTCCTCGCCAAGCCTCTGAGTTTCATGTGAGTACCATCTCCAGCTTTCTCCTGTTTGTGTAAAGGGCCTTTTCATATGTTAATGATGGGGTATTGTCTTGTTTTACGGTTGTAATGGGGGTTCAGCTATATTTTCAATAGAGCTAACCCGATTTTCTTTGAAAGTGTTTAAAGCTTTGTAATATTGATATCAGTATATGTTAATCTTGTTGTTTCTAGTAGTGTCTATTACATACAGTTCTGTTAAAAATATAGTATACTGTCCCTTTAATGCAAATGTTTATTTTTGTATCATGTATGAGTTCCACATTGGTTAATGTTAGCATATTTTCACCCCCCACTCCTAAAAGGACTTTAAACCATATTCATTGTTAAAACAAATGTCTTTATAAAAATAAATTAACACAATAATGTCTCTTTAAGAAAATAGACTTTATTTAACACGTCAATATAAATCTGATTTCAATATTTATTGTTTGAACAAGTACATGTAGATATACCAACAATCTTCAAATATATGTTAGCATATGTAATTTTGTTAAAGGGACAGTTTAGAAAACAAATAATGTTTTGCATTATTATAAAAGTCAATTTTGTAATATCAATGATATCAAAGGTTTCTCACCAATTAATCATTTGTCTGTGTTTATTTTAATTTGCTATCTAAACCTATGAGGTTCGTGTGCTCATTTCTTAGAGCTTGAAGAGTGCATGTAATCATTATGCAATTTGACCACTAGAGGGCATTTGGATAGCATTTGTATATCTAAAACCTTGTGCTCATACAGCATATTATTTACCATGTATTGATCATTGATGTCTAAAATGTTGTTATGTCAGAACAACAAATAAGTGGTCATTTTTCATAGTCATAGATACAAGGGTAAGCACATAAGTCACACTTATTTCTCCATGTTTTGTTGTTTCCAACTTGATAATGCGTAATACAGTGTTTTCTTTGTAATCAATAATTTTCTGACTGTCCCTTTAAGCTGTGTTATTGGCATTCAAACAGTAATATGCCATCATGGATAATTGTAATGGTAATTTTGTTTGCGATTCGGGAAACAGTTTGGACATCACATCACAGAAACCAATCAATATCATGTACAAGGATAGGTATGTGATGTGGTTTTCACACACTTATAACCCACACTCTGCAAACAATCTGCCTCCATGGACCCGGTCCCATAGAAGTAGATTATATACAGAGTGTGCTCCACAAGTGTATGAAAACCACATCATTACATACCTATCCATTACACATTAAATAAAAATAACATTAAACATGAAAACAAATACTTACTTCCTCTTCCTTCCCCTCTTCCCACGGGGCTGAGGCTCTGGGAGGGTCAACTGCAGACTCCGACGAGTTCTCATTGGATATGTTGTGGGAAGAGTGGAAGGAAGAGTACTGGGACGACCAAGGTGAGGAGGAGGAGATGGCTCTCCAGGAGGAAATGGCCCGGCAGGAGAAGATGGCCCGGCAGGAGAAGATGGCCCGGCAGGAGAAGGAGGCCCAGCAGCAGGAGGCCCAGCAGCAGGAGGCGGACCAGGAGGCAGACCAGCATGCACCTCCCGGAAAATATTTAACATCTCTTGGTGTAGATTAAAGGTTCTGTTTTGCCCTTCTTCTATTCTAGTAAGTATGTTTATTATTTTGTTTTGGCCTTCAATTATTTTGTTTTGTCCTTCAAGAATTCGAGTTCGGCCTTCTATATTTTGTATCCGGGAGTTACGCATCTGGTCTATGTAGTCTAGTAGAACCCGCACCTCCGCTAATTCCTCTTGTTGTGCTTGGCGGGGTGCCCGTGCACGGCGGGGTGCGGGTCCTTGAGGGGCCTCTGGTTCCGCGGCCTCTTCCTCTGGTTCCGGGGCCTCTTCCTCTGGTTCCGGGGCCTCTTCCTCTGCTTCCGTGGCCTCTTCGTCACGGGGGGCATCTTCCCTCCGAGGTGGAGATTGATCCTCACCACTCTCATCCCGGGGAACAGGAGGAGCCTGTATTTGTTGTGCTGCCTCCTCACCAGACTTTGTATATTTGAAAAAGAAATAAATGTATATATTAGCATATTTCCTAATAAAGCTTTAAATGACTTAGCTTACGATACAATTACAAATGCAGCCTCATTAATCCACTTTGAAATCTAACAATCAATACGATTTGCGCATTTTCTAAACCGTGTTTGTGATATCTCTCTGGTCAATCTGAATGTTTTAGCGTTTGTTTTCAGTCTGTTTAAATGCACACCTAACCTATAGCCTAGATACTGATGTAACCGCAAAGTAATTGTGAATGCGTGTAAACAATGTAATAGCATTAATCTGATCCTTAAAGGGACATGAAACCAAATGTTTTATCTTTCATGATTTCGAAGCATACAATTATAATCAACTTTCTAATGTACTTTTCTTATCTAATTAGCTTCATTCTCTGGATATTCTATGCTGAAAAGCATATCTAAATATGCTTAGAAGCTGCTGATTGTTAGCTGAATATAGCTGCCTCCTGTGATTGGTTCACCGTGTCCATGGCTATTTCTTCATTAAAGTATATCTAAAGAATGAATCAAATTAGGTAATAAGTAAATTTGAATGTTTTGTCAAATTGTATTCTCTACCTTAATCATGAAAGTAAAGGTTTGCGTATAGTGTCCCTTTTAATACATTCGTATGTGAATTTATTCTTAAATGAGCTTACCGTCAGATGAGAATGGCAGGTTCCCGGTATCAGGGCCGCCACTAGAAATTTTGGGGCCCCTGACTCAACCATTGATCAGGGCCCCCCCCCCTCTCCTTTGACATGTGCAATTTTTGACCAAGTGACTAAAATGTATATGCACTTTATTTTTAATTGTCTTGAAAATGTTGTAAAGGTAGTAACATACACACACACACACACACACACACACACACACACACACACACACACACACTGAAACACACAAACACACTCACACATAAGGATTCACATATAGACACTCTAGCAGACACGCAAAGAAACACACTCAGACACAGACACCCAAACAGACACTTAGCACTTGTTTACATTGACCTGACAAGTAATGAGGTAAACTACAGTTTTGTAAAAAAAAGGAGATTTAGAAAACAAAATATGGAGTTCTGATTATCTTTTTGTAAAGGAAGATGACAACTAAATTATGACAACAGCATGCAGTGGTTGAAAGGAAGGGCCCTGAACTGCCTAAACAACAATTTAAAGGTTAAATGGTGGATTGGTTACTTCTGGAAAGGTCTTGTTAGTCTCAAAGTCTGTAGAAAGATGTGAATAATTAGTAGTAAGGTCAAAATGTCCTAAAAAGCAACAGACAATGGACACACACACACAAACTCGCACATACAGCCAAGGAAACACCAACAGAGACAGCCTCAGAAAACACACAAAGACATACACACAGAGACACCCACAGAAAACACACAAAGACATACATACACAGAGAGACAACCACATAAAAAACACAGAAAGACATACATACACACACTCTCACTGAGACATCCACAGAAAACACACAAAGACATATACACACCCTCACAGAGACACCCACATAAAACACACACCCTCACAGAGACATCCACAGAAAACACAGACATACACACACACACCCTCACAGAGACATCCACAGAAAACACAGACATACACACCCACCCTCACAGAGGCATCCAGAGAAAATACACAAAGACAAACATACACACCCACCCTCACAGATAAAAAAAATACATACACACTCATAGAGACACAAACCAAAGCACAAAGACATAAACACAGACACCCACAGAAACACTCACAGGAGGAAACATTTATGCACCTTGCATCCCCTAAATCAGTGGTTCCCAAACTTTTTTCTCTCCCGTACCCCTTGATTAGGTTTTTCATTTATGAGTACCCCCTCTCTTCGTTACCCACACCCATCCCTCAAAATAAAGGAAGCACTTTTTTTTTATAGGGGAGGTAAGCTATATCTGAATGGCATACGACTGTACGTGTATCAACAGGATTAAAGCTCAGATCTCATTCTCAGAAGGAGCCCTGCTGTGTGGCTGGCGCCCCTGGCAGCTGCCTGGTTGCCCCTAAACACGGCCCTGGGGGGGAGTCAAAGCGTAATGATCAGAAAAATAAATATTTTAATTTGTGAGATCAGATCGATATAAACCACCCAGCCACTATGGACGTTTTTAGTTGGAAGTGAAGCAATCTGACTCAAACAAGCACTAGTACTTTACTTACCAGCACTGACTATAACTTATTTGGGGATGCAGACCCACCTCGCCTGTGTAACTCGCAACCTCCACAGCTCTGCCACACGTGTCTACGCAGCTATGCTGCTGCAGTGCTGTTTCTAACTGCGCACTCGCAGTCAATATTTTGTGCACGGGGGTGGGTGAAGCAGGAGGCTAAGTTGTCTGGTGACAGGGTGATCATTAATATATGGACCGGAGTCATCCACACCCGGTCCACATATTTCAGGTGCAGGGGCTCCCATCTGCCTATATGCCAGGCCAGGACTTCACTTGTCACTTTCCGGCTGAACGCTCCTTCCTTCCACAGTTCCACGATGGTTATTAGTTGATGACCCATTGAGAGTGCCCCCCCGACCCTCCCCCCGGATCTTCCGCCATTACCAACAATATTTTTGAGTACCCCCAACTGGTCTGCCAAGTACCCCCAGGGGTACACGTACCACAGGTTGGGAACCGCTGCCCTAAATCAACAGTGTGTGACATGCATGATAAAAAAATTTTTTAGAAATTAAGAGATCACTTTTTAAAGAATCACATTTGTAAATGTGCAAACAAAAATAATTCTGTGAATTCAAAATTGTACATTAATGAGCTGGGTAGATGGCTAGATGAAGAAAAGTACCTTTAAAAGGTTGACATATGTTTGTTTGTTTTTTCACCATTTTCCCCAACCAAGAGCACCACTTCAAATATAGTGTACAAATTTTCCCCAGCTGTCAGCTGTACTTATGGATTTTGAAAATGCTGTACTCTATATGGTCTTGGTGGGACCATAAGCTGTGGTACTCATACCATTAGATCTGGTTAAATGCAGGATTTAGGCTTGTTGGTATGTATTTCAAAATTAAGTCAGCTGTAGTGTAAACTGAACAGTTTTTCAAACACTGAGCAATCTTAGTTTGAGAGTATAACATTTTATGCAGATGTAAAAATCTTAGATAAAATGCCTCCTTGCATCTGGAAAGTCCTTGCATAAAGGGGCAGTAAACTGGAATGTAATATATATATATATATATATATATATATATATATATATATATATATATATATATATATATATATATATAAAATGCATATCTGCCAAAAGGGCATCAACCATTTGTGTATTGAGGAGGAAACATTTCTGCATGGTTTTAAATATAGAATTTCTACAGCATTGTCAAAATAATCATAAATACACTGCTGCTAAAAAAATGTGTTTTTATGGACCCCTAGCCCCACCAAACAACTACTACCACACTGAAGTTACAATCCAAAATTGCACAAAGAAAAAAAAACATTTGCTAAGTAAGTCCTACCTCCTCTGCAAATGAAAGTGATCTGCCGTCTGACTCAGGCACACACTGTACAAAGTGCCAAGTCTGTCTCACACTGCGCATAGTGGTTTAGTGCACACTAAGAAATCCTCTCAAATGCTAATACTTTACTCCTTACAATAACATTTCCCATGCTCAATTAGCACTCTGCTGTAGTACCCACTGGTGGCTGCCCAAATTTAAAAAAAAATTTTTTTTTTTTTTTTTAGTTCTTGCCTCATGGGGCCCCCCTGGCTCATTGGGCCCCTGACAGGAGTCACCCCTGTCACCCCCTGATGGCGGCCCTGCCCGGTATCAATTCCTCCGATACCGACTACATCCATCTCGGAGATGCTGGGCCGCAACATTTCCTCCCATCGGCAGTACTCGATTTCCAGTGCAGGGCCGCCACCGGTTCCTGCGGAATGTCGTGCCTCCAGGCTTAACTTTTTCTTGAGATCCATCTTGCAGTCCCGGTATCGATGTTTTATAGAGTCCATATCTCTATTCCGGCCACCCACTGCATTGACTGCATTCCTTATCTCATGCCAGAGCTTCCTCTTCTCAGTCGGGGTGGTCTTTTGATGCTGCAGCCTCCTATACCTGGCCATATAGGCCTCGACGAGGGCCTCCTTCTCCTCCATCGAAAACCTCGCCTCCCTAGTCGCCTTGGCCTTCCCCTGTGACGATGCCCTCTGTTTCCCGGACTGTGAAGCCCTACTCTGTCCGCCACTGGGCCCAGCCACTTGTTCATCTTGAACCAAGTGGCTGGGTCCACCCACCGCTTCCACCCCCGCTTCCTGCCCCCCTTCCTGCCCTGTTCCTCTCCCCCTCCCTCTCCTCCCCCCTCTACCTCTCCCCTGCCTGCCCTCCATCTGTTCCCTAAACTAAACCCCAAATAATCAAACAAAAAGTGAGTGTGATGAAATGAAAGGGGGTCAAAATAAAGAACTAAAAAGACAAAATAAGTGCTGAAAGTGTGAGAGGGATCTACAAAAACAAAGAGGGTAAGGAGTATTTAAATAAACAAAAAGAAGAAGAAGACTAAAAGGAGGATATGTAAACTAAATGTAACTAGGGGATGGGGATGGGTTATGGGATAAGAGTAAATGGGATGAAAGGGAATGGGACTACAGGGAATGGGGTATGGAGTGTAGTATGAGGGGGTATGGGGTATGGAGTGTATGTAGTGTTATTGTGTTGTATGTATGTATTGAATGTGTTTGCGTGTAAATGTGTTAAGTGTACAGAAAAAGCACTCGCACACTCACCCAAACCAACTGTCGTTCACTAACTCACACTAGCACTAACTCTCACTAACTCACACTACTACTAATTCTCACTAACTCACACTACCACTAACTCTCAACTCCCACTAACTCTCAATAACTCCCAATACCACTAACTCACGCTCCCACTAACTGACTCTATCACACTACCACTCACTAACAACTCCCACTACCACTAACTCACTCACACTCCCACTAACTGACTCTCTCCCACTACCACTAACTCCCACTCCCACTAACAACTGACTCTCTCACACTAACACTAACACTAACTCACAATAATGCACAAACTCTCTAATCTTAAACCTCCAATCTCCAAAGACCCACCAGCAACACAGTCAAAGAAGCCATGCTTGTGTGGTGCTTATATACCCTGTGTAAATGTTTAATGATGTACCGATTTGCGTTGTAAATTGTGTTCAGGTGTGCTTTATTAGCAATTAATATTTGTGCAATGTGTATTAGGTGTGTGAATTTGCGAGTTATTATTTGTGGAATGTGTAGAATGCGATGATGTCATAGTGGTCGTTTTCTATAACATTGTCCAATAGTATTCTGTTTAAATGTGAATTTGCGATGGTGGGGTATTAGTGAAGTGTTGTATATGTATGTTTGTCCTAATATATAGTGATATTGAATGCGATTATTTTAGTGTATGTATTATTTGTATTTTCCTTGTTGTTATTTTGCGTATTTCCGCATCTTAAATGATATGCGTATTCCCTGTATTTAATTTTATTAAAATTCCCCCCGCTTGTGAATGTGTAATGCTTATGTGCTTTGTTGAGTGATTGTTGTTGTGACATTTGCGGCGTGTTATTGTTGTGCATGATGTGGTATGCGTCATATGACCGAGCTGTGCGTATTTCTCGCGAGATCGAGTGTTAGGTGAAAAAAGCGTTTTTTTTGCTTTTCCATTGATCTCTATGGGAGACTGTCTAACGCGGGCAGGATTCCGCGTGTGAAATACACGCGTTAGGAGTATCGTTAGAAGGTTTGGTTTGAACTCTAAATACCGGAGTCAAACGTGCGTTAGACATAAACCACGCGTAGCGTTAGCAGCCCATCTACCGCCAAACTCCAAATCTAGCCGTATGTTTTTTACTTATATTTGCCATCCAGGTCTATGTATATTTCCTTTTGCAGACTGTCAGTTTCAGTTTGGGAAGCATGTTTTAGGAAGTTATTTTCTTACCTGGGGTATAGTCCTTTTTTTTTTTCAAATTGACTGTTTTCCTTTAAATTTTGCGAGCAAAATTAGGCTCGCAAGGTTGCAAAATGCTGTTATTTGTTGCGTCATTCTTGGAGCAAGACATTTTTTGCCGCAAAGGTACATCTTTGACGCAAGTTCATCATTTCCGGCATCTTAGATGATGCCAGGTTTACTTGCACAAGGTTGCATCTGTTATGACGCTAATTGCGTCATTTCTTTCATGTAATTGGCAAGAGTCCATGAGCTAGTGACATATGGGATATACAATCCTACCAGGAGGGGCAAAGTTTCCTAAACCTCAAAATGCCTATAAATACACCCCTCACCACACCCACAATTCAGTTTTACAAACTTTGCCTCCTATGGAGGTGGTGAAGTAAGTTTGTGCTAAGATTTCTACGTTGATATGCGCTTCTCAGCATTGTTGAAGCCCGATTCCTCTCTGAGTACAGCGAATGTCAGAGGGACATGAAGGGAGTATCACTTATTGAATACGATGATTTCCCTAACGGAGGTCTTTTTCATAGGTTCTCTGTTATCGGTCGTAGAGATTCATCTCCTACCTCCCTTTTCAGATTGACGATATACTCTCAATTTACCATTACCTCTACTAATAACTGTTTTAGAACTGGTTTGGCTATCTGCTATATGTGGATGGGTGTCTTTTGGTAAGAATGTTTTCATTACTTAAGACACTCTCAGCTATGGTTTGGCACTTTATGCATTTATATAAAGTTCTAAATATATGTATTGTACTTATATTTGCCATGAGTCAGGTTCATGTATTTCCTTCTGCAGACTGTCAGTTTCATATTTGGGGAATATAAACATCTTTTAAAAATGAAATTTATTTCTTACCTGGGGTTTAGTCTTTTTTTCAATTGACTACTTCTTACAAATTGTGGGTGGTATTAGGCTCGCGGGTGCGACAAATGCTAAACTTTATTGCGTCATTCTTGGCGTGAAATTTTTTTTGGCGTGAAAAAGTACATCTATAATGCAAGTTTGTCATTTCCGGTGTCATACTTAACGCCGAGACCTTTCACACGGTTGCGTCATTAGTGACGCGAGTGTGTCATTTCCGGTTATTTTTGGCGCCAAAAAAGTTTAGTTACGTTGTGCGTCATACTTGGCGCCAAATTTTTTCATTATTTCAATACCCCATTGATGTTTGCCTCTTGCTTTTTTCTCTATCAGAGGGCTATGCTATTTGCATTTTTTCCCATTCCTGAAACTGTCATATAAGGAAATAGATAATATTGCTTTATATGTTGTTTTTTATCTTACATTTTGCAAGATGTCTCAACCTGATCCTGCCTCAGAAGTTTCTACTGGAACATTGCTGCCTGACATTGGTTCTACCAAAGCTAAGTGCATTTGTTGTAAAATTGTAGAAATTATCTCGCCGAATGTCATTTGTAATAGTTGTCATGATAAACTTTTACATGCAGATAGTGTATCCATTAGTAATAGTACATTTCCAGTTGCAGTTCCTTCAACTTCTAATGTGCATGATATACCTGTAAATTTTAAAGAATTTGTTTCTGATTCTATTCTGAAGGCTTTGTCTGCATTTCCACCTTAAACGTAAAAGGTCTTTTGAAACTTCTCATTTAGTTGATGAAATTTCAAATGACCAACAACATAATAATTTATCCTCTTCTGATGAGGATCTATCTGATTCAGAAGATCCTTCCTCAGACATTGACACTGACAAATCTACTTATTTATTTAAAATTGAGTATATGCGTTCTTTATTAAAAGAAGTGTTAATTATTTTGGATATTGAGGTAACCAGTCCTCTTGACGTTCAGTCTAATAAACGTTTAAATGCTGTTTTTAAACCTCCTGTGGTTTCTCCAGGGGTTTTTCCTATTCCTGAGGCTATTTCTGATATGATTTCTAAGAATGGAATAAGCCAGGTACTTCTTTTATTCCTTCTTCAAGGTTTAAAAAATTGTATCCTTTACCAGAAAAATCTATAGAGTTTTGGGAAAAGATCCCCAAAGTTGATGGGGCTATTTCTACTCTTGCTAAACGTACCACTATTCCTATGGAAGATAGTACTTCCTTTAAGGATCCTTTAGATAGGAAGCTTGAATCTTATCTAAGGAAGGCCTATTTATATTCAGGTCATCTTCTCAGACCTGCAATTTCTTTGGCTGATGTTGCGGCTGCTTCAACTTTCTGGTTGGAGAATTTAGTGCAACAGGAATTGGATTCTGACTTATCTAGCATTATTCGCTTACTGCAATTGCTAATCATTTTATTTGTGATGCTATTTTTGATATGATCAAAATTGATGTTAGATCCATGTCTTTAGCTATTTTAGCTAGAAAAGCTTTGTGGCTTAAATCCTGGAATGCTAATATGACATCTAAATCTAGATTACTATCTCTTTCTTTCCAAGGTAATAATGTATTTGGTTCCCAGTTGGATTCTATTATTTCAACTGATACTGGGGGAAAGGGAGTTTTTCTGCCTCAGGATAAAAAACCTAAGGGTAAATCTAAGGCTTCTAACCGTTTTCGTTCCTTTCGTCAGAATAAGGAACAAAAACTCAATCCTTTCCCCAAGGAATCTGCCTCCAATTGGAAGCCTTCCTCAAAATGGAATAAATCCAAGCCTTTTAGGAAACCAAAGTCAGCCCCTAAGTCCGTATGAAGGTGCGGCCCTCATTCCAGCTCAGCTGTTAGGGGGCAGTTTAAGGTTTTTCAAGGATATTTGGATAAAATCTGTTCAAAATCAATGGATTCAGAGCATTGTCTCTCAAGGGTATCGAATAGGATTCAGAGTAAGACCTCCTGTGAGAAGATTTTTTCTCTCAAGTATCCCAGTAAATCCAGTAAAAGCTCAGGCTTTCCTGAAGTGTGTTTCAGACCTGGCATCTTCAGGGGTAATCATGCCAGTTCCTCTTCTGGAACAAGGTTTGGGGTTTTATTCAAATCTATTTATTGTCCCAAAGAAGGAAAATTTATTCAGACCAGTTCTGGATCTGAAAATTTTGAATCGTTATGTAAGAGTACCAACTTTCAAGATGGTGACTATAAGGACTATTCTGCCTTTTGTTCAGCAACGACATTATATGTCCACAATAGACTTGCAGGATGCATACCTTCATATTCCGATTAATCCAGAACATTATCAGTTTCTGAGATTTTCTTTTCTAGACAAGCATTACCAATTTGTTGCTCTTCCATTTGGCCTAGCAACAGCTCCAAGAATCTTTTCAAAAGTTCTGGGTGCCCTACTCTCTGTAATCAGAGAACAGGGTATTGCGGTGTTTCCTTATTTGGACGATATCTTGGTACTAGCTCAGTCTTTCCGTTCTGCAGAATCTCACACGAATCAACTAGTGTTGTTTCTTCGGAAACATGGTTGGAGGATCAATTTACCAAAGAGTTTCTTGATTCCTCAGACAAGGGTCACCTTTTTAGGCTTCCAGATAGATTCAGTGTCCATGACTCTGTCTCTAACAGACAAGAGACGTTTAAAATTGGTTGCAGCCTTCCGGCACCTTCAGTCTCAGTCATTCCCTTCAGTGGCTATGTGCATGGAAGTTTTAGGTCTCATGACTGCAGCATCAGACGCGATCCCCTTTGCTCGTTTTCACATGAGACCTCTTCAGCTTTGTATGCTGAATCAATGGTGCAGGGATTATAGAAAGATATTACAATTAATATCCTTAAATCCCAATGTATGACACTCTCTGACATGGTGGATAGATCACCATCGTTTAGTTCAAGGGGCTTCTTTTGTTCAGCCAACCTGGACTGTGATCACAACAGATGCGAGTCTTTCAGGTTGGGGAGCTGTTTGGGGATCTCTGACAGCACAAGGGGTTTGGAAATCTCAAGAGGCGAGATTACCAATAAATATTTTAGAACTCCGTGCAATTCTCAGAGCTCTTCAGTTTTGGCCTCTGTTAAAGAGAGAACTGTTCATTTGTTTTCAGACAGACAATATCACACTGGTGGCATATGTCAATCATCAGGGTGAGACTCACAGTCCCCAAGCTATGAAAGAAGTATCTCGAATAATTGTTTGGGCGGAATCCAGCTCCTGTCTAATCTCTGCGGTGCATATCCCAGGTGTAGACAATTGGGAAGCGGATTATCTCAGCCGCCAGACTTTACATCCAGGGGAGTTGTCTCTCCATCCAGATGTATTTTCTCAGATTGTTCAGATGTGGGGTCTTCCAGAGATAGATCTCATGGCCTCTCATCTAAACAAGAAACTTCCCAGATACCTGTCCAGGTCCAGAGATGTTCAGGCGGAAGCAGTGGATGCGCTGACACTTCCTTGGTGTTATCATCCTGCTTACATCTTCTCGCCTCTAGTTCTCCTTCCAAGAGTGATTTCCAAAATCATCATTGAACAATCATTTGTGTTGCTGGTGGCGCCAGCATGGCCACACAGGTTTTGGTATGTGGATCTGGTTCGGATGTCCAGTTGCCCGCCTTGGCCACTTCCGTTACGGCCAGACCTACTATCTCAAGGTCTGTTTTTCCATCAGGATCTCAAATCATTAAATTGAAGGTATGGAAATTGAACGCTTAGTACTAAGTCATAGAGGTTTCCCTGACTCAGTGTTTAATACTATGTTACAAGCTCGTAAATCTGTCTCTAGAAAGATTTATTATAGAGTTTGGAAGACTTACATTTCATGGTGTTCTTCTCATAAATTTTCTTGGCATTCTTTTAGAATTCCTAGAATTTTACAGTTTCTTCAGGATGGTTTGGATAAGGGTTTGTCTGCAAGTTCCTTGGAAGGACAAATCTCCACTCTTTCTGTTTTATTTTACAGAAAGATTGCTATACTTCCTGATATACACTGTTTTGTACAGGCTTTAGTTCGTATTAAGCCTGTCATTAAATCAATTTCTCCTCCTTGGAGTCTTAATTTGGTTCTGAAGGCTTTACAGGCTCCTCCATTTGAGCTTATGCATTCTTTGGACATTAAACTACTTTCTTGGAAAGTGTTGTTTCTTTTGGCCATATCTTCTGCTAGAAGAGTTTCTGAGCTATCTGCTCTTTCTTGTGAATCTCCTTTTCTGATTTTTCATCAGGATAAGGCGGTTTTGCGGACTTCATTTAAATTTTTACCTAAGGTTGTGAATTCTAACAACATTAGTAGAGAAATTGTTGTCCCTTCCTTGTGTCCTAATCCTAAGAATCCTTTGGAAAGATCCTTACAGTCTTTGGATGTGGTGAGAGCTTTGAAATATTATGTTGAAGCTACTAAAGATTTCAGGAAGACTTCTAGTCTATTTGTTATATTTTCTGGTCCTAGGAAAGGTCAGAAGGCCTCTGCTATTTCCTTGGCCTCTTGGTTAAAGCTTTTGATTCATCAAGCTTATTTGGAGTCGGGCCAAGCCCCGCCTCAGAGAATTACAGCTCATTCTACTAGATCAGTCTCCACTTTGTGGCTTTTAAGAATGAAGCTTCAGTTGATCAGATTTGCAAAGCAGCGACTTGGTCCTCTTTGCATACATTTACTAAATTCTACCGTTTTGATGTATTTGCTTCTTCGGAAGCAGTTTTTGGTAGAAAAGTTCTTCAGGCAGCTGTTTCAGTTTGATTCTTCTGCTTTTGATTTAAGTTTTTTTCTTTCAAATGAAAATAAACTTATTTTTTTGGGTTGTGGACTAATTTTTTCAGCGGTATATGGCTGTTTTTATTTTATTCCCTCCCTCTCTAGTGACTCTTGAGCGGAGATCCACATCTTGGGTATTGATATCCCATATGTCACTAGCTCATGGACTCTTGCCAATTACATGAAAGAAAACATAATTTATCTAAGAACTTACCTGATGAATTTATTTCTTTCATATTGGCAAGAGTCCATGAGGCCCACCCTTTTTATGGTGGTTATGATTTTTTTGTATAAAGCACAATTATTTCCAAATTTCCTTTGTTGATGCTTTCTACTCCTTTTTTATCACCCCACTGCTTGGCTATTCGTTAAACTGAATTGTGGGTGTGGTGAGGGGTGTATTTATAGGCATTTTGAGGTTTGGGAAACTTTGCCCCTCCTGGTAGGATTGTATATCCCATATGTCACTAGCTCATGGACTCTTGCCAATATGAAAGAAATGAATTTATCAGGTAAGTTCTTATATAAATTATGTTTTTCGGATCTTGTTTGCGCCGAAACATCATTTTGCGTTGAGCATCATACTTGACGCCAAAAAAATTCAGTTTATTTTTACCCCACTTCCTATATGCCTCTTGCCTTCTATATGCTCAGAGGGCTATGCTGTTTGCGTTTTTTCCGATTCCTGAAACTGCCATATAAGGAAATTGAAATTTTGTTTAATGTTGTTTTTTTTTCTTTTACATTTTGCAATATGTCTCAATTTGATCCTGTCTCAGAAGCAACTGTTGGAACCATGCTGCCTGATAACAGTTCTACCAAAGCTAAGTGTATCTGTTGTAAGTTAGCTGAGATTATATCTCCAGCTGTAGTATGTAACACTTGTCATGACAAGCTTTTGCAAGCAGATATTAAACTACTTTCTTGGAAAGTGTTGTTTCTTTTGGTCATCTCTTCAGCTAGCACAGTTTCAGAATTGTCTGCTCTCTCTTGTGAGTCTCATTTTCTGATTTTTCATCAGGATAAGGCTGTTTTGCGGACTTCGTTTAAATTTCTTCCTAAGGTTGGGAATTCTAACAACATGAATAGGGAAATTGTTGTTCCTTCTTTGTGTCCTAATCCTAAGAATTCTCTTGAGAGATCCTTACATTCTTTGGATGTTGTAAGAGCTTTGAAATATTATGTTGAAGCTACTAAAGATTTCAGGAAGACTTCTAGTCTATTTGTTGCCTTTTCTGGTTCTAGGAAAGGTCAGAAAGCTTCTGCCATTTCTTTGGCATCTTGGTTAAAGCTTTTGATTCATAAGGCTTATTTGGAGACGGGACAGTCCCCGCCTCAGAGGATCACAGCTCATTCTACTAGATCAGTTGCCACTTCTTGGGCTTTTAAGAATGAAGCTTCATTTACAAAATTTTACCATTTTGATATATTTGCTTCTTCTGAAGCAGTTTTTGGAAGAAAAGTTCTTCAGGCTGCTGTTTCAGTTTGATTCTTCTGCTTATGTTTTAATTTTTTTTTTCTTTAAATTTATGAGAAAAACTTATTTTTTTTTTGTGGATTTAATTTTTTCAGAGGATAATGGCTGTTTTTATTTTATCCCTCCCTTTTTAGTAACTCTTCTGTGGACTTCCACATCTTGGGTATTTCTATCCCATATGTCACAAGCTCATGGACTCTTACCAATTACATGAAAGAAAACATAATTTATGTAAGAACATACCTGCTAAATTAATTTATTTCATATTGGCAAGAGTCCATGAGGTCCACCCTTTTCATTGTGGTTATGATTTTTTGTATAAAAGCACAGTTCTATTTCCAGTTCCTCTTTTGTATGCTTCTTTACTCTTTTTTTCTATCACCCCACTACTTGGCTGTTCGTTAAACTGAATTGTGGGTGTGGTGAGGGGTGTATTTATAGGCTTTTTGAGGTTTGAGAAACTTTTCCCCTCCTGGTAGGATTGCATATCCCATACGTCACTAGCTCATCGAGTCTTGCCAATATGAATTAAATGAATTTATCAGGTAAGTTCTTACATAAATTATGTGTTTCACTTTCATTTTGGTAAGCTGCGCAGCCTGAAAGGACTTGGCATGCTTTTTCCTATAGCAGGGGTGGTCCTGCATTACGCACCACGTGACCAGGTGTGGTCCCACGGTTTCCTTTTTCCTTCTTCTGCGGTTTATCAGAAAAGCGTTTTCTCTGTTTTGGCCTGGGTCATAGGAGGAGGTGGTGTGTGCCCCAGCCATTGGGGGTATAAAGGTGCCATTTTATCTTATTTCTCAATAGTCTGGTTTATAAGTGCAAGCTATGGTGGATTCTAAAGCGTTAGAGGGTACTCCATCTTTACCTTAGTCTAATACCTGTCTATATTGTGAGGAGGCCATGGTATACCCACCTGCTCAATTATGTTACACATGCCTTGATAATGTAATCATGTAAAAGAAAGTTAATATGTTTAGTACCACTGAGCCGTCCACCTCTGAGGAGTCTCTGTCCCGCGAGGTGCACACCCTACAGTCATCTCATAATACACATGCAGCTTCCCGTAGAACTCCTAATCCTCCATCTGGAGGGGCCCTTTTACCACCAGACTTTACTGAGCAGTTACAAATGGCAGTGTCTGCAGCCTTTAGTGCTTTACCTCGCCCTGCTAAGTGCAAGCGAAAGGTCAAATATTGCTATCCTTCTCAGTGGTCATCTACTATCTTATTTAATTAATCTGATACAAGATTATCCGCTGATGATGACACCTCTGATACTTCAGAGGATGCTCTTTCTGGGTCGGAATCTGCTGCTTCTAAGCTTCCAACTGCGGAGGAATCAGACTTTAGATTTAGGATTGAACATTTACGCTTTCTGCTGAAGGAAGTTTTGGCTGCTTTAAAGGTCCCAGAGCCTACATTGCCTGAGGAACCTTTGATTCCTAAATTAGATAGGGTCTACGAGGACAGGGTTGAACCACAGACTTTTCCGGTTCCCGTGAAGATGGCGGACGTTATTAAGAATGAATGGGAAAGAATTGGTTCTTCATATTCCCCTTCTTCTTCCTTTAAAAAATTATTCCCAGTTCTGGACTCTCAATTGGATTTGGGGGGTTCCATCCCCAAGGTGGATGGTGCTATCTCCACACTTGCTAAGCGTACTACTATCCCGCTTGAGGATAGTTTGTTGTTTAAAGAGCCCATGGATAAGAAGATAGAAACTCTGTTAAGAAAGATGTTTCAACATATTGGATATTTATTTCAACCAGCAGCGGCTGTTGCTGCGGTTGCTGCAGTGGCTACCTACTGGTGCGACTCCTTATCTGAGTTGATCGAGGTGGAGGGTCCCCTCAACATAATCCAGGAAAGAATTAAGGCCTTAAGGGTGGCTAATTCTTTTGTTTGTGATGCAAATATGCAGATTATTCACCTGAATGCTAAGGCTTCAGGTTTTTCTGTTCAAGCCCTTAGGGCACTCTGGCTGAAGTCCTGGTCTGCGGACATGCAAAGCCCAAGACTTCTTTCCCTCCCATTTGGTGCAGGCCTGGACTCAATTATCTCCACAGTTACTTGAAACAAAGGTGCCTTTTTACTGCAGGATAACAACAATCCTAAAGGACAATTTCCTAATTTTCATTCCTTTCGTTCGGATAAATCCCAACATCAGCAGCCCTCCGCAAAGTCAAATCAATCCAAGGGGACTTGGAAGCCGACTCATTCCTAGAATAAGTCCAAGCAAAACAAGAAGACCGCCGAGACAAAGTCGGCATGAAGGGGCGGTCTCCGATCCGGCTATGGATCTTTAGAACATATAGAGTTGGGGATTGTTGGAGTTGGTTAATGACAGATGCCGCTCATATATATATATATATATCACAATAAATGTGCCCGCAAATTGGGTGACACATTAATTATTTTAAATCACTAAGACCAACATCTGATGTGGATTCTAAGTTGAACAGAACGAAACAACTAGACTAACTAATTGTATAGAGAAATACAACTAAGTTTGTAGCAAAGACCTCCACAAAGTTATAATAAATCTCAACTCCAAAAGATTATTTCTAATATAATTCAGATAATTCTTATATTATTAAAAAGTTCCATATCATTCATACATTACAGTCTTTATTAATCAAACTAGGAACCAACATTCATGCTATAGCAAAGGCAAGTGAATTATAAACACTAAAACCTGGTTTAATGCAGATTAGCTCAAATATTCAAAATAATGATATGTATTGGCCCACTAGTATAATATCCTAAAGTAAACTAAGCCCTTACAATCCGAGGGCTGAATTACTCTTAAGTATTAACAGCTAATATAGTGGGCACCTTAGAATAATATATATAATATATTGAGGCATTTGTATTGTTTTAAAACTCAGGCAAGCTAATTAAAAACGGCAGACAGGAGAGACACAGCTGCTCCTGCTGGACCCCTGACGCGCGTTTCACAGAACGCTTCCTTAGAGGGGGTCAATGGATCTGGTAAGGGGCAGACTATTGCTCTTTTCAGATGCTTGGTTTGGGGACGTGCAAGACCCGTGGTTCCTGGAGGTCATCGCTCAGGGATACAGGATAGGTTTCAAGTCTCATCCACCCAGGGGCAGATTTCTCTTGACAATCCTGTCTTTAAGGCCAGAAAAACGAGAAGCCTTTCTGTGGTGCGTGAGGGATCTCTCCTCCCTGGGGGTCATTGTACCGGTACCTCTTGCAGAAAAAGGTCTGGGATACTATTCAAACCTTTTTGTGGTCCCAAAGAAGGAGGGAAATTACCGCCCGATTCTGGACCTAAAGTGCTTAAACAAAATCCTAGCTGTCCCCTCTTTCAAGATGGAGACAATAAGGTCTGTCCTTCCCTTAATTCAGGAAGGACAGTTCATGACCATGATAGAACTGAATGATGCTTACCTTCACGTTCCAATACACAAGGAACATTTCAAGTTCCTAAGATTTGCGTTCCTGGACCAGTACTTCTAGTTTATTGCACTTCCATTTAGTCTAGCTACTGCTCCAAGAGTTTTTAAGAAGGTTCTAGGGGCTCTGCTTGCAGTGGTCAGAACCAGAGGTATAGCAGTAGGATCATACTTGGACAATATTCTGGTTCAAGCACCATCCCGTCGTCTGACAGAAGACCATTCAAAGGCTCTTCTATTTCTTCTTCGATCTCATGGATAAAAGATAAACTTAGAAACCAGGGTGAAATAGAGTACCAGGGTGGAATTCATGAGGATATTCCTTACAGACCAGAGACGTTACAAGCTAACTTTCGCTTGTCTTGCCATCCAGACCTCCTTAAGGCCCTCTGTGGCTCGGTGTATGGAGGTGATTGGTCTCATAGTATCCAGCATGGACATAATTTTTTTTGCCAGATTCCATCACAGACCACTTCAGATGTGCATGCTGACAGTGGACCGGCGATTATTCACATCTGTCTAAACAGATTTCTCTGGTCAACAGGTCAAGAGAATCGTTCTTCTGGTGGCTCTGTCCAGATCACCTGTCCCAAGGAACATCCTTCTTGAGACCATCCTGGGAGATTGTTGTGACTACGGACGCAAGTCTATCAGGATGGGGAGCTGTTTGGGGTGCCAGGAAGGCACAGGGCCTGTGGACTCGAGAGGAATCTCTCTGCCCAAACAACATTTTGAAAATTTGTGCTCTGAAGGCTTGGCCTCTTCTGGGTTCGTCCCAGTTCATCGTATTCCAATCAGACAACATAACCTCGGTGGCTTACATCAATCATCAGGGGGGAACAAGGAGCTCCCTAGCAATGAGGGAAGTATCTCAGATTCTGGAATGGGCGGAGGCCCACAACTGCTCGCTGTCAGTGATCCACATTTCAGGTGTGGACAACTGGGAAGCGGATTTCCTCAGCAGACAATCCTTTCATCCGGGGGAATGGTCTCTCCATCCCGAGGTGTTTGTGGAGATTTGCGACATATGGGGACGTCGGAGATCTCATGGCGTCCCGGCTCAATTCTAAGCTACCCAGATATGGGTCGCGGTCCAGGGGTCCTCAGGCGGAGCTAATAGATGCATTAGCAGTGCTTTGGAGGTTCAACCTAATTTACATTTTTCCACTGTTACCACTTCTCCCTCGTGTAGTGGCCCACATCAAGCATCAGTGATACTGATTGCTCCATCGTGGCTTGGTTTGCGGACCTGGTGGGGATGTCCTTGTCTCCTCCATGGAGGTTACCTTGTCGCAGGGATCTGCTGGAACAGGGTCTCTTTGTTCATCAAAATCTAAATTCTCTGAGGCTGACTGCGTGGAGATTGAACACTTAGTCTTAGCCAAGAGAGGTTTCTCTGAGAGTGTTATTGACACTCTCATTCAGGCTCATGAGCCTGTTACTTGTCGCATCTACCATAAGGTATGGAGAGCTTACTGGTTCTGGTGTGAAGAGCACTGTTTCGCCAGGCATAAGGTCAAGGCTGCCAGGATTCTTTCTTTTCTCCAGGAGGGTCTGGACAAGGGCCTTTCTGCCAGCTCCCTGAGGGGACAGATTTCGTCCCTTTCTGTTTTGCAGCACAAGAGACTCCCCTGATGTGCAATTCTTCATTAAGACTGTGATCAGGATCATACCTGTGTTTAGATCTAATGCTCCACCTTGGAGTTTGAATCTTGGTCTTAAGTTTTTGCAACGGGCTCTGTGTGAGTCTATGCATTCGGTTAACATTAAATTGTTTTCCTGGAAGGTTTTTTTTTCTATTTGCTACTGCGTCGGCACGCAGAGTTTCTGAAATGGTGGCCTTGCAATGTGAGCCTCCTTATCTGGTGTATCACACGTATAAGGCTGTCCTACGTACCCACTTGGGTTTTCTTTCTATGGTGGTGTCTGATCGTAACATCAATCAGGAGATTGTGGGTCCTTACTTGTGTCCTAATCCTTCTTCTTTGAAGGAACGTCTACTTCATAATCTGGATGTTGTTCGAGCTTTGAAGTTTAATCTTCAAGCTACTAAGGATTTTAGACAAACTTCGTCCTTGTTTGTTATCTACTCTGGGAAGCATAAGGGTCTGAAGGCCTCTTCGACTTCCTTATCTTTTTTGTTGAGGAATGTTATATGCTTAGCTTACTAGTCAGCGGGACTTAGACCTCCTCAAAGGATTACGGCTCATTTCACTAGAGTGGTGGCTTCCTCTTGGACCTTTACGAATGAGGCATCAATGGATCAGATTTGTAAGGTGGCTACCAGGTCCTCCTTACATACCTTTTCAAAATTCTACAAATTTGATGTTTTTTTGCTTCGGTTGAAGCAGCTTTTAAGAGAAAGGTTGTTGTTGGGGTTTTTTTTTTTTTTAAATAACTTTTTATTTATAGCAACAAAAAAAAGATCCATTACATACATGACAAATAAAGTTAGAGTAACACAAGTTCTTTTTTGATTCCACAAAACATACATTACAATAGATATAATTTAAGAGAGTAATAGCAGTTTTACAGGTTTTGTCATGCAGAGGCAAGGATCCAATTTTCAATTTTTATACATTGAATAATAAAAGAAACAAGAATAAACAATAAACATATAACACTTACCCGAAGATCAACCCAAATTACGTTTGTGTATGCAAAGGGGTTTAGTTAGGCCTAAACATCAGATAGGCACCAATTACCTTTGAGGTTCTCATTCAGACAATATAAAGACTTTTCCTGAATGGGTAAATGACTCTGTCTCTAACAATAGCCGGTAGAAAACATAATTTATGTAAGATCTTACCTGATAAATTCATTTATTTCATATTGACAAGAGTCCATGAGCTAGTGACGTATGGGATATACAATCCTACCAGGAGGAACAAAGTTTCCCAAACCTCAAAATGCCTATAAATACACCCCTCACCACACCCATAATTCAGTTTAAAGAATAGCCAAGTAGTGGGGTGACAGAAAAAGGAGTAGAAAGCATCAACAAAAGGAACTGGAAATATAATTGTGCTTTATACAAAAAAACATAACCACCATAAAAAGGATGGGTCTCATGGACTCTTGCCAATATGAAAGAAATTAATTTATCAGGTAAGTTCTTACATAAATTATTTTTTCTTTCATGTAATTGGCAAGAGTCCATGAGCTAGTGACGTATGGGATAGTAATACCCAAGATGTGGTACTCCACAGAAGAGTCACTAGAGAGGGAGGGATAAAAATAAAAATAGCCATTTTCCGCTGAAACAATTAAATCCACATCCAAAAGAACATGTTTTCTCATAATTGAAAAGAAAAAACTTAAAACATAAGCAGAGGAATCAAACTGAAACAGCTGCCTGAAGAAATTTTCTACCAAAAACTGCTTCCAACGACGCAAATACATAAAAACGGTAGAATTTAGTAAATGTATGCAAAGAAGGCCAAGTTGCTGCTTTGCAAATCTGATCAACTGAAGCTTCATTCTTTAAAGCCCACGAAATGGAAACTGATCTAGTAGAATGAGCTGTGATTCTCTGAGGCAGGGCCTGACCCGACTCCAAATAAGCCTGATGAATCAAAAGTTTTAACCAGGATGCCCAGGAAATTGCAGACACTTTCTGACCTTTCCTAGAACCAGAAAAGACAACAAATAGACTAGAAGTCTTCCTGAAATATTGAGTAGCTTCAACATAGTATTTCACAACTCTTACAACATCCAGAGAATGCAAGGATCTCTCCAAAGAATTCTTAGGATTAGCACACAAAGAAGGAACAATAATTTCTATATTAATGTTGTTAGAATTCACAACTTTAGGTAAACATTTAAATGAAGTCTGCAAAACTGCCTTATCCTGATGGAAAATCAGAAAAGGAGATTCACAAGAAAGAGAGCAGATAATTCGGAAACTTTTCTAGCAGAAGAGATAGCCAAAAGGAACAGCACTTTCCAAGAAAGTAGTTTAATATCCAAAGAATGCATAGGCTCAAAAGTAGGAGCCTGTAAAGCCTTCAAAACCAAATTAAGACTCCAAGGAGCAGATATTAATTTAATGACAGGCTTGATATGGACCAAAGCCTGCAAAAAACAGTGAATATCAGGAAGCTTAGCAATCTTTCTGTAAAATAAAATAGAAAGAGCAAAGATTTGTCCCTTCAAGGAACTTGCAGACAAACCTTTATCCAAACCATCCTGAAGAAACTGTAAAATTCTAGGAATTCTAAAAGAATGCCAGGAGAATTTATGAGAAGAACACCGTAAAATATAAGTTTTCCAAACTCGATAATAAATCTTTCTAGAAACAGATTTACGAGCCTGTAACTTAGTATCAATCACTGAGTCAGAGAAACCTCTATGACTAACCACTAAGCGTTCAATTTCCATACCTTAAAATTTAACGATTTGAGATCCTGATGGAAAAACGGTCCTTGAGACAGAAGGTCTGGTCTTAAAGGAAGTGGCCAAGGTTGGCAACTGGACATCCGGACAAGATCTGCATGCCAAAAACTGAGGCCATGCTGGTGCTACCTAAAACACAAACAATTGTTCCATTATGATCTTGGAGATCACTCTTGGAAGAAAAACTAGAGACAGGAAGATATAAGCAGGTTGGTAAAATCAAGGAACTGCTAACGTATCCACCGACTCGGCCTGCGGATCCCTGGACCTGGACAAGTACCTGGGAAGTTTCTTGTTTAGATGGGAAGCCATCAGATCTATTTCTGGAAGACCCCACATCTGAACAATCTGAAAAAACACATCTGGATAGAGAGACCACTCCCCCTGGATGTAAAGTCTGACGGCTGAGATAATCCACTTCCCAATTGTCTACACCTGGGATATGTACCGCAGAAATTAGACAAGAGCTGGATTCCGCCCAAGAAAGTATCCAAGATACTTCTTTCATAGCTAGGAGACTGTGAGCCCCACCCTGATGATTGACATATGTCACAGTTGTGATATTGTCTGTCTGAAAACAAATGAATGGTTCTCTCTTCAACAGAGGCCAAACCTGAAGAGCCCTAAAAATAGCATGGAATTCTAAAATATTGATTGGTAACCTCACTCTTGAGATTTCCAAACCCCTTGTGCTGTCAGAGATCCCCAGACAGATCCCCAACCTGAAAGACTTGCATCTGTTGTGATTACAGTCCAGGTTGGATGAACAAAAGAAGCCCCTTGAACTATACAATGGTGATCTAACCACCAAGTCAGAGAGAGTCGAACATTGGGATTTAAAGATATTAATTGTGATATCTTTGTATAATCCCTGCACCATTGATTCAGCATACAAAGCTGGAGAGGTCTCATATGAAAACGAGCAAAGGGGATCACGTCCGATGCTGCAGTCATGAGACCTAAAACTTCCATGCACATAGCCACTGAAGGGAATGATTGAGACTGAAGGTTCCGACAAGATAAAAATTTTTTTATTTATCTCTTGTCTGTTAGAGACAGAGTCATGGACACTGAATCTATCTGGAAACCTAAAAAGGTGACCCATGTCTGAGGAATTAAGGAACTTTTTGGTAAATTGATCCTTCAACCATGTCATTGAAGAAACAACACTAGTTGATTTGTGTGAGATTTGGCAGAATGTAAAGACTGAGCTAGTACTAAGATATCGTCCAAATAATGAAACACGGCAATACCATGTTCTCTGATTACAGAGAGTAGGGCACCAAGAACCTTTGAAAAAATGATTGGAGCTGTCGCTAGGCCAAATGAAAGAGCCACAAATTGGTAATGCTTGTTTAGAAAAGAGAATCTCAGAAACCGATAGTGATCTGGATGAATCAGAATATGAAGATATGCATCCTGCAAGTCTATCGTGGACATATGACTTTGATGAACAAAAGGCAGAATAGCCCTTATAGTCCCCATTTTGAAAGTTGGCACTCTTACAAAATGATTAAAAATTTTCAGATCCAGAACTGGCCTGAATGAATTGTCTTTCTTTGGGACAATGAATAGATTTGAATAAAACCCCAGGCCCTGTTCCTGAATCGGAACTAGTATGATTACCCATGAAAGCTCTAGATCTGAAACACACTTAAAAAAAGCCTGAGCCTTCACTGGATTTGCTGGAACGTGAGAGAGAAAAAATCTTCTCACAGGAGGTCTTACTCTGAAACCTATTCGATACCCTTGAGAAACAATACTCTAAATCCATTGATTTTGGACCGAATCTGCCCAAATGTTTTTTGAAAAAATTTAGTCTGCCCCCAACCAACTGAGCAGGAATGAGGGCCGCACCTTCATGCAGACTTGGGGGCTGGCTTTGGTTTCTTAAAAGGCTTGGATTTATTCCAACTTGAAGAAGGTTTCCAATTGGAACCAGATTCTTTGGGGGAAGGATTAGCTTTCTGTTCCTTATTCTCTCAAAAAGAACAAAAACTAGTAGAAGCTTTAGATTTACCCTTAGATCTTTTATCCTGAGGTAAAAAAAAAAACTCAATTCCCCCCAGTGACAGTTGAATTAATTGAATCCAACTAAGAACCAAATAAATTGTTACCTTGAAAGAAAGAGATAGTAATCTAGACTTAGATACCATGTCAGCATTCCAATATTTAAGCCACAAAGCTCTTCTAGCTAAAATAGCTAAAGACATAGATTTAACATCAATTTTGATGATATCAAAAATAGCATCACAGATAAAATGGTTAGCATCTTGAAGCAGGATCTGTTTCCTGTTGCGCTTAGCTTTCCAACCAAAAAGTTTATGCAGCCGCAACATCAGCCATAGAAATGACACGCCTGAGAATATAGCCAGAATATAAATAAGCTTTCCTTAGATAAGATTCAAGTTTCCTATCTAAAGGATCCTTAAAAGAAGTACTATCTTCCATAGGAATAGTAGTACATTTGGAAGAGTAGAAATATACCCATCAACTTTGGGGATTTTTTTTCCCCAAAACTCCAATCTAAATGCTGGCAAAGGATACAACTTTTTAAACCTAGAAGAAAAAATAAAAGAAGTACCAGACCTATTCCATTTCTTTGAAATCATATCGGAAATAGCATCAATGACTGGAAATACCTCTGGAGTAACCACAGGAGATTTTAAACGTTTACTAGTTTTAATATCAAAGGACTAGTTTCCTCAATATTCAAAGTAATCAACACCTCTTTTAACAAGGAACAAATATACTCCATCTTAAAGAGATAAGTAGATTTGTCAGTGTCAATATCTGAGGTAGGATCTTCTGAATTAGATATATCCTCATCAGAGGAGGATAATTCAGTATGTTGTTGGTCATTTGAAATTTCATCAATTTTATGAGAAGTTTTAAAAGACCTTTTACGTTTATTAGAAGGCGGAATAGCAGACAAAGCCTTCTGAATCGCATCAGCAATAAAATCTTTTATATTCACAGGGATATCATGTACATTAGATGTTGAAGGAACAACAGGCATTGCACTAGTACTGATGGATACATTCTCTGCATGTAAAAGCTTATCATGACAACTGTTACATACTACAGCTGGAGATATAATCTCCGCTAATTTACAACAGATGCACTTAGCTTTGGTAGAACTGTTATCAGACAGCAGGGTTCCAACAGTTGTTTCTGAGACAGGATCAGATTGAAACATCTTGCAAATGTAAGAGAAAAACAACATATAACGCAAAATGATCAATTATGGCATTTTCAGTAATGGGGAAAAAAATGCAAACAGCATAACCCTCTGACCATAAAAAAGGCAAGAGGCATATAGGAAGTGGGATTTAAATAATTAAATTATTTGGCGCAAAGTATGATGCGCAACGCAAAATACAATTTTTTGTTGCTAAGAACATCCGGAAATGACGCAACTCGCGTCATGGCAGAAGCAACCTTGTGCAAGGAAACCTGGCGTCAACTAAGACACCAGAAATGATGAATTTGCGTCACCAAACGTAACCTTGCGCCAAAAAATTCTCGCGCCAAGAATAATGCAATAAATATCAGCATTTTGCGACCTCGTGAGCCTAATTTTGCCTGCTACAATTAATGAAAAAGCAGTCAATTTGAAGAAAATACTATACCCCAGATAAGAAAAAATAACTTCCTAAATATGTTTCCCAATTTTGAAACTGATAGTCTGCAAAAGGAAATATACATAAACCTGACTCATGGCAAATATTAGTACAATACATATATTTAAAACGTTATATTAATACATAAAGTGCCAAACCATAGCTGAGAGTGTCTTATGTAATGAAAACATACTTACCGAAAGACACCCATCCACATATAGCAGATAGCCAAACCAGTACTGAAAAAGTATCAGTAGAGGTAATGGAATATGAGAGTATATCGTCGATCTGAAAAGGGAGGTAAGAGATGAATCTCTACAACCGATAACAGAGAACCTTTGAAAAGATTTCCCGTGAGGAAAACCATAGAATCAATAGGTGATACTCCCTTCACATCCCTCTGACAAACACTGTACTCTGAGAGGAAACAGGATTCAAAATGCTGAGAAGCGCATATCACAGAAGAAAATCAAGCACAAACTTACTTCACCACCTCCATAGGAGGCAAAATTTGTAAAACTGAATTGTGGGTATGGTGAGGGGTGTATTTATAGGCATTTTGAGGTTTGGGAAACTT
Organism: Bombina bombina; assembly: GCF_027579735.1. Taxonomy (NCBI): domain Eukaryota; kingdom Metazoa; phylum Chordata; class Amphibia; order Anura; family Bombinatoridae; genus Bombina; species Bombina bombina. The sequence continues at coordinate 31,535,787 of NC_069503.1, forward strand.
TGCCCCTCCTGGTAGGATTGTATATCCCATACGTCACTAGCTCATGGACTCTTGTCAATTACATGAAAAAAATAGCAAGTAAGCCCCCCATTTGTGAATAAATCTTTTCATTCGTTTTTCTGGATCCCCCTTTGTATTTGCCTGCTCAATTAGCATCTGGGTATGTACTTTGCTAATTAATTGCTGGAAGGGAAGAGTTTTTTCATTTGCCCATCCTGCCAAGATTATTTGTTTAGCTAGCATGAGGACTGTAGTTATAAAAGTATCGTACTTAAATGCCCTGTCTTTAGATATTAAAAATATCACATGTTGTGCCATAAGTATCACCTGTTCCTTTGTTAGTTTTGTCAGCCAATAAGAAATTCTGTGCCAAAATCTTTTCAATTTGGGACAGTCTCATAGTAAATGGGTCCAGTCTGGAGTTTTATATCTACACTTGGTGCAACTGTTTTTTTGCCCATGGTACCCATTTAGAGCGAAGACCGGGAGTGATGTAAGATTGATCTAAAAATTTCATGTGTAATTCCCTCAAATTTGCAGCAATTGTGCTAGTGTGTGCCTTTCTAAAACTTGCATTGAGAAGATCAGTATCTACCGTTAGGCCTCTATGGTGTGACCAATTTAATAAAATCTTCTGCATAGCAGATTCCTCAAAGTGTCGGAGGATAAGATCATATGTGTATGAAATTTTATCGGACCTTTGTTTTGCTAACGTGCAGAGCTTATCAAGATTGGTGGGTTCTTTGATTAACAGTCTATCTGATATCAACTTGTAATGTCTATACTGAAAGTATGCAAACCTATGCAGATTTGGGAGACTGTACAGATTTTGCAATTCCTGAAAAGATGCAATTTCTAGAGTTAGTGGATTGATGAGTTGGTTAAACTTAGTGAGTTGTTTTTGTTGCCATGTTTTGAATACTTCTGTTGTGTAGCCAGGTAGGAAATGTAAATTGCATTGAATCAGTAAATATTTGCTCGCTGAGTTCTTCTCCCCCCACAGACTACAAGTCTTGGACCATGCCCTCAAGGGATCTTTAAACAGTATGAGTTTGTATGTATGGGGATAGTGGGTTAAAGTCTGCATGAGGTAGAAATGTCAGATGTATTGGTTTGATAAGGCAGGTCTCCAATTCAGGAATAGTGAAATGATTATTTCCCACAAGCCAGTCTAAGGTCATTTTAGACAAGGCAGCCCAGTTGTACCACAGGATGTTTGGGAGGTGAAGCCCACCCCTGCACAATCGCATGGACAAGTACGTTTTGCCTATCCTATGTTTTTTCCCTTGCCATATAAAATGTCCATGAGAGGCCTGTAGTGAGTCAGTGTCTTGTCGAATAAGAAGAAGGGGTAACATCTGTAATGGCTAGAGAAGCTTGGGCAAAGCGACCATTTTAAAAAGGTAGACCCTGCCAGAAAGGGAGAGGGGAAGTTTTGCAGAGCTCGATAACATATGTTTGATATTTGCAGCAGTTCCACTAAGATTAAGATGATATAATTTAGCAGTTTTATATAAGCAATGAATAAAAAAAGAATCTAAAATATGTTTAAGGGAAATAGCAGAGAATTGGGACAAAGAGATAGATATACATATAATGGAAGATATGATCCTCAATTGTACCATACTCATAAAGTATACAACCCTGGATATGGGATTAAGGGAATCCAACATGAGACTTCTTCACTCTGACTATATAACCTCTACAAGAAGGGCAAAATGGGATAAAAGTATTAATCCAACATGCATTAAATGCAGTAAAATAACACCTGATATAATACACTACATATGGTCTTGCCCAAAAATTTGGCAATTCTGGTGCCAGGTATCCTCATTACTATCAAAGATCACAAGGCTAAAACTACAGTTGGAATTGAGTAATATGTTTTTAGATCTACCGAGAGAAGTTACAAAAAAAGAGAAAAGATTCATTATAATGATTTTATTGGCTAAAAAGCTTATATTTAAACTATAGTTAGAAAGAAAAAGAAAAAAGCCAGCGATTAGAACATTAAAGGGAAATATATGGCACCAGATAAACATAGAAAAAATGGATGCATTATTTGATATTAATAACAGAACTGAAGTCTTCTTGGAAAAATTGTCTTTATATATAAAATCCTTGCCTGAAGATGATCAAAAAGAAATTCTGAATGCTTTTAAAAATACAGAATATTTTATAGAATTACAAATTTTGGGAGACTGGAGCAATATTAGTTCAACTATCCTGACATCTTGCATTAGATCTAAGGATAGAAAGTTAAACCCTCTCATAATACATAAGTTTAAACTCCTTCGGAAAGTAGTGTGAATAATGTATTTAAATTCATAAAGGGATTTCACACAGTCATATGTAATGGAATGTAAATCTGTAATAAGTAAGAAATGTATTTGTACTTTCATGTATTAACTATCTTCAATTATGAATAAAGCTTTATAATAATAAAAAGGTGGACCCTGCCAGAAAGGGAGAAAGGAAGTTTTGCCCAGCTCGATAACATATGTTTGATATTTGCAACAGTTCCACTAAGATTAAGATGATATAACTTGGAGGGGTTTACATGTAATTGAATAAATAAACATTTAAAAAGAACATCAGTAATTTTAAGTCCTGTATCTGTCAATGTGGTGTTATGTGAATTTTGCAACCAGGTAACTTGAGATTTATCAATGTTGATCTTATAGCCCGAAAAGGTGCTAAATTGTTGATTATTTAAAAAAGTGGTTGTAGTTTAGTGTTAGGGGTTACCCACAAATAATAACAAGTCATCCGCATACAACGACAAATGCTGTTTGTGACCAAAAAGATCAAGACCTTCAGAGTGTTGCCTAATATAAGATGCCAAAGGCTTTATAGCTAGGTCAAATAACAGAGGGGAGAGGGGGCAACCCTGTCTAGTGCCCTCTGCCGTTCAAATGAAGGGGAAAGCCCTCCATTGACTATTTGAGAAGCTGTAGGGGCATGGTACAATCTTAGAAGGAAATTGGGAGAAAGGTTTTACAGGCTGTGGTGCCCTTTGAATAGGGTCTGCCTTTTCTTTACCCCTCCCATTATCATTCAGTGTCCTCTAGAGCTTGGGTATAGTTTTCCCAACAGTAACGAATGATGCCGTGGACTCTCCTCATATTAAGAAGGAAAACATAAATTATCCTTACCTGATAATTTAATTTCCTTCTGTATGAGAAGAATCCACGGCCCCCGCCCGTATTCTCTGATGGGCGGCCCAAAATTTTTTTTTCTCTTCTGGCACAATTTATACCCTGATATTTCTCCTACTGTTCCTTGTTCCCTTGGCAGAATGACTGGGATATGAGGGAAGTAGGGGGAGTATTTGAGCCTTTGGCTGGGGTGTCTTTGCCTCCTCCTGGTGGCCAGGTTCAGTATTTCCCAACAGTAAGGAATGATGCAGTGGACTCTCCTCATACAGAAGGAAATGAAATGATCAAGTAAGCATAATTTATGTTTTCCATCAATAAAAAAAATAATATAATGCTGTACCTGAGATATTTTAGTACACACAACAGAAACATCTCTTACATTTAAATAAACAGTTTGTTTTCTCCTTACTTATCCATATGATAATCGCACCCTGAGGGGGAGAGAGGAACTCTGTATTCATGTGGCACCAGAGGGGACAATAGATATCTATATGAGAACAAAAGTCCACGTGTGACCCTCTCATTGTCTCCCAACTGACAAGTTGTACTCATGTGAGTCACACAGAGAAAGGTGACACTCCCACATTAGTATAAATATCTGTGTAACACTCAGTGATATCACAGGAGGAACCAGAGAGACTTCATACTTACAGAGCTTCTGCTAAACGGTAATATGCAAAACCTGACATAAATCTTTATGAACAGCCTCACACTGTTGTGTTTTATATAATGATGAGAAAATATTGTTCTGTATTTTGTTATGATAAAGATGAAATATTTCACTTCATATAAGAGTTTAAATTTAAAAAAAAACCTCAACCATACTTATTTAATTTGTTTTCTATATTTTTATGCTGTGTTAATTAATTTAAAATTAAGTACTTTCATTTAAAAAGCCCAATTTAATACATAATGATTTATAACATTTTGTTAAATGAATGTTTGTAGCAGAACCAAACCATATTTTCAAGCTTGAGGAGGTCTGTCCAATAATACATTTGTGGGTGTTGTTCCTGTTATCCAATGAGCAATAGATTTTTAGGTATCAGCCAACCAGAATCCTGTATTTCCCTATAGGTTTATAATTAACTGTAGAGCCCAGATAAACCATTTTCATTTAATATTAGTGTGAAGCTGCTATTTGCTCCAGTAATAAATATCACTCAGCTTATGGCCCTGTTGTATCAGTCTCATCACATTTACTGATCTAATGATAAATATCTTGTGATCTGCATATTATTTTATTTCTAATGAGGTTATTTTATAATACATTTCTTATTTCTATTAGCTGCACCTGTTTATCATCAGAACGTTTATCCCACTGATCTGTGACTGATTCTTGTTGTTAGTAAAGACCTTAGTAAGTGTATTCTGCACCTTCAGCTGCTGCTGTTTATGTCACATGATCACAGACTTAAAGGGACAGTGTCCTGTAAATTTGGTTTTCCCTTAAAATAACAAGAAACCCCAAATGTTTTTCATCATTTAAATAGAACATATAATTTTAACAACTTTCCAACTGACTTCTTTTATGATATGTTCTTCATTCTCTAGGTATCCTTTATTGAAGCAGCAGCAATACGCTACTGGGAGCTAGCTAAGGTGAGCCAATGACAAGAGGCTTATATGTGCCACTAATTAGCAGCTAGCGCACCATAGGGCATTATATGCTTTGTCACATAGGTCCCCAAGGGAATAAAGCAGATTTGATAATAGAAGGAAATTAGAAAGTTGTTTAAATTTGAATAATAAAGTTTAATTGTGACTTTGCTGTCCCTTTAATGTGTTTCTAATGACTTATTTTACCGGTGTATAAAATAGTATAAAGTGTATGGGAAATTTCACCTTTAGCTTTATTTTTATATAAAATAACTGCTGTTTGTAATTTATTTTCATTATTAAATTGTACACAGCCTTTTAAATGACCTGAGGCTCCGGCTCCTACTTAGCATATGCAGGAGATCACATTATATAAACATATGAGTCTGTTATTGGCTGATAGCTGTCACATGGTACAGGAGTCTGTTATTGGCTGATAGTTGTCACATGGTACAGGTGCAGAACTACATTTATCAGAAAACAATCTACTGCTCTTTTAAAAAATCATAATAAGTTTTATTGTATTCTTATTATGCATTTGTGGTTTTGTAATTCTATATTTTATGGTCCTTTTAAATGGACTGCCAAAAGAACATCTCATTATATCATCACTCTATGTAAACAAAATTTTTTTTTATTTTTTTTTAACTCTATCCAAGATAACAATTGAAATGAACATTTTAGTGCCTATATTTTAGTGTGATTTAAGACAACTCAGTATTAACCAAAGGAAGTTAAAGGACTTGGGGTGGAGCACATGACAAAATGTCTGACAGTGAGAATTAGTAGGAAGTACAATACCAATACTGCAGTATCCAATTTAACTTATATTGTAACAACTGATATTTAACATTTCTTTCAGGAGAAAATATTGTTTCATATAAATGATAGAAAACAAAGATAATAATATATTTGTAAAGTTGTGATATGGCCCCACTTAAATAGATTTTCTACCATTATGTTGTATAGATCTGGGAAGATTCATATTTAAGGGGCAATTATAACACCCACAGAGCTAACTGTACTAAATGCTTGTGCTGAATCAATAGCACATATTTAATAACCTAAACAGCTGATCTGTATCACATGAATTGTTATGTGTGCCTTTAATTATACCATACGTACAGTTAATCAGAACCATTATTTATTATCTGAGTAAACCATTTAATATACTTTTTACAGACACGGCCAGAGCACTGAGAGATATCCGGTATTGATGTAACTGGTGTGAATAAGGGAACTTTCTTCCTGAGCACAGACATTGGAGCCTGTTATCAGCATGAACTCACTTGTGTTAGGTGAGTTAAATAGATATTATGATGACTTTAATTACTGGGAAAATAGAATAGATCACTCATTAAACAAATATAAACTATTATTTTTATATCTGAATCTTTAATTACATTTGTGTCAGTGACCGTTATAAAGAAGGAGCAACCCCCCTTGGGCTGAAGAGGAGGGTAAAAAATACTACCCCCCCCTGTCCTTTTAGACAGACCATGTCTAACTGCCACCTAACCCCACCCCCTGACCTGGTTCATTACTCAGAACACCTGCAACTCTACCCTCCCCTGCCCTGACCTCGCTCATGATACACCCATAATTACAATTATGCCTACCTTTTTCCCATGTGTAGAACACCCAAAACTCCCCCAGTGTTCCCCACCCCAGAACCACCACTGATTTGTGTGCTTAATTTACAGTGAGTATTATTAAACTAATAACGTTTTTGGCTGTTTATATGAATAGAACAACCACAGCCGAAAGCTAAGAAGTATCATAAGATCACTGCTTCTTACCCTCTCAAAACATCTCACACTGATTATTAGTCTGTTATGAGTAAGGCATCATGTTCTCACCCAACTGGTTAAGCATGAGCCGGGCAGGGCTGTATGTGCAGTTTCTTGTGCAAAGTTAAATGAGGATGGTGTATGCCACCTCTTGCTCAGAATACAGATGTACTTGTTCCCTGGCTGAGAACATTATCCACACGCACCTTTTGTTTAATGCTGCCCTTTAACTAGTTTTCATCAGTAATCAATAATTTAGGTTACAATGATGAAGTAATGTTTACATTCTATGTCATGATTTTTTAATTTGTGATTTACAGGTAAATTTAAAAATACAAAACAGAAGACATTTTTGAGTATAAAAAAATATTTTTTAATTGAGATGGATTATATTATAAAGAATACACATATTTATTTTTCTTTATTCCATTTCTTTTTATGTAGACAAACACGTCAATAGTTCATATCTATCCTTCACTACAGGAAGTATCAGAATGATTCCGCAAAATCCAATAGTCTTAGACACCAATGACTATTCACAAACATTGGGGAAATCACAGCAGATGTTTAAAGAAGATGGTGAATTGTCAGGAACTGGGCAGCAATCATTATGTACAGAGAGTAATTTAGTCATCAAACAAGAGAACAAAATTTATGACTTATCTAGTGAGATTATTATCCCAGAGGATAAACCACACATATGTACTGAGTTTTCAAAACATATTAAAGAAGGGAAAAATCTGCATTCTAACCAAATGATTCATACAAAGGAGAAACCATTCAAATCTACAGAATGTGAGAAAAGCTTTAGATGGAAGTCTCATCTACTAGAACACTACAAAAATCACACAGGTGAGAAACCACACACATGTACTGATTGCGGCAAATGTTTTACACAAATGGATCATCTGAAAACTCATGAAAGGATTCACACAGGAGAAAAGCCTTTCACATGTACAGAGTGTGGAAAAGGTTTTACAGAAAATAGTAGTTTGAAAAAGCATGAAATGATTCACACAGGAGAAAAGACTTTCACATGTACAGAGTGTGGAAAAGGATTTACAGTAAAGAGTAATCTGAAAACTCATGAAAGGATTCACACAGGAGAAAAGCCTTTCACATGTACAGAGTGTGGAAAAAGTTTTACACATACAAGTAATCTTAAAACGCATGAAAGGATTCACACAGGAGAAAAGCCTTTCACATGTACAGAGTGTGGAAAAAGTTTTACACAAAAGAGTGATCTGAAAAGTCATAAAAAGACTCACACAGGAGAAAAGCCTTTCACATGTACAGAGTGTGGAAAAGGTTTTACAGAAAAGAGTAAACTGATAAGGCATGAAAGGAGTCACACCGGAGAAAAACTTTTCACATGTACAGAGTGTGGAAAAAGTTTTACACGAATGGATCATCTGAAAACTCATAAAAAGACTCACACAGGAGAAAAGCCTTTCACATGTACAGAGCGTGGAAAAGGTTTTACAGAAAAGAGTAAACTGGAAAGGCATGAAAGGAGTCACACCGGAGAAAAACTTTTCACATGTACAGAGTGTGGAAAAAGTTTTACACATACAAGTAATCTTAAAACTCATGAAAGGAGTCACAAGGGAAGAAGCCTTTCACATGTTTAGAAACTGGAAAAAGGGTTTTATTGAAATCGGGTATCACAAAACACCAAATATTTACACACAAACTTTATATACACAGTGTTCAAACCTTTTTACAATTATCCTAAAGAGGACAAACTCTCTAAATAGAAGCATCAAAAAGGATTGTATTGTAAATAATACTTTCTAAATCCCAGTTAAAAAAGCCCCAGATTTTAAGTGCTCCGGTGCACCTCAATTTCTATCATATAAATGTAATAGAATCCAAACACCACACAGGAATATACAAATCTGTCCTCATACTGACCAGTTTACACAACCATTCACCACCAAAGGACCCCCAGTGTTGTTTATTAATATGCCAGTGTTAGGAGTTGTACATTTGATTTACATAGGGAAGGAAATAATTACATTTACGTCTTTATAGGAATAGAGTGTTAGAAAATTATATAACCAAGAACATTAGTCTCAAATGATTGACATCTGGGAGATATATTTAATGTGCACATCATGTGGATAAACCTTTTCTTATAGCAATAGATGCTTAGCATTGTACATGTTATATACCAGAGGAATTAATGAGGGAAACTGATTTTATTTAATGAGACACAATATCAGTAACCAGTACATACGTGATCATAATCAGTTTCATTTAAATGGCTACTATAACCTACATGTATACTGGGCATGTAATATGTGTGTCATGTTCTGTAACTAATATTATGTCTGTTAGATGTTTTCATGTTAGCTAGAAGCCACAAGAACTGATAATAGCACATACTGTATATATAAAGGGAACATTATATGTCTGATAAATCCCTTTGTATCAAGAGTACAAGTGTTAGGTATATTTATACCATTGTGTGCAGGGCTCGACAAACCCAGGAGCCTGGGAGCCACTGGCTCCTAGAATTTTACCCCTGGCTGCTAACTTTTTGGGGTATTCTCCATATATCTATATACACATACAACTGTCTGTCTTCTAAAAATATGCCTGGCTCCTAAATATTCTTACTGGCTCCTAATTTTTGAACATATTCATCAAGCACTGATTGTGTGCATATATCATGTAATGCTGCTTTTTACTATATAATTATATGTAATGTTGTTTTGAACAGCCAATAGAATTTCAGTAGCTCTCATCCTTTTGGCTGATTTTGAATTTGAAGAATCAAATCATCCATTAGGAATTCAAGTGACGCCATATTTAATTGCGAAACTTGAATTTCCTATTCAGTGTGTGGTGGCGATCGTACGCAAAGGATCCTCCACACTCCATGGCTACGCGGTCGCCGGTCTTCAGATCCACAGTCCAGGATGAAGAAGGAAGAGGTCCCAGGCTTGGAAGAAGATGGTGGCCACTTGGAAGAAGACTTCACCGCCACTTGGAACAGGATCTTCTCCGCCGGACTTAAGGAACCATGAGTGCCTATCTTGGGGTTAGAGTTAATTTTGGGCCATCTTAAAAGAGCTGAATGCTCTTTAAGAGCAGTATAATATGCCCATACAAATGCCCCTATAGGGGCAATGGGTAGTTTAGGTTTTTTTAGAGTTAGGTTATTTTATTTTGGGGGTTTGGTGGGTGGGGGTTTTTACTTTTAGAGGGGGTATTTTTTTATTGCAAAAGAGCTGTTAAACTTAGGGCAATACCCTACAAAAGGCCCTTTTAAGGGCTATTGGTAGTTTAGTATTAGATTAGGGTTTTATTTTGTGGTTCTGTTTTTTTTTCATAGGGATTAGGTATATTTTTTTTATTTTGGATACATTTGTTTATTTTTTGTAATGTGTGTGTGTTGTTTTTTTTTTTTGACATGTTTATGCAAAGAACAATAAATAAAAGCATACACCACTAAAAGTAGGTAAGGACCACATGTCTTTCAAAGATTTGACCATAATAAAGTTCACAGATATTACTCTAATTTCAGAGTTTCACAGACCAATACAAAGTAATTCCTGTTCATTACATCCATATATCTATTGATACTTATGAACAAGACTATCCTGCCTATGAGAACCATATATTTTTATATCTTTTATCCCCCCAGAGAGAAAAAAAAATATATAGAAAATAAACACAAAACAACCGGAAGAAAAATAAAATAAAAAATAAGTCACTCCATCCCTCTATAGCATCACTTGCTTTTACACAATCTACAACTTACTATGCTTCAAATGAAGCTGGTATCCAGGAAAGTGGAAACAATACCATTTTGGCTGCTAATATAAATGGTTTGGTGTTAAATAATGGAGATAATAACTGTTTTTGAATAACCAGTGTTTGTGCTTTAATCAATGGAAACCATTTATCCAAGAATTCCTGGGTCTTATTGTCATAAGGGACAGTCTAGGCCAAAATAAACTTTTATGATTCAGATAGAGCATGTAATTTTAAACAATTTTCCAATTGACTTTTATCACCAATTTTGCTTTGCTCTCTTGGTATTTTTAGTTGAAAGCTTAACCTAGGAGGTTCATATGCTAATTTCTTAGACCTTGAAGGCCACCTCTTTTCAGAATGTATTTTAACAGTTTTTCACCACTAGAGGGTGTTAGTTCATGTATTTCATATAGATAACACTGTGCTCGTGCACGTGAAGTTATCTGGGAGCAGGCACTGATTGGTTAAACTGTAAGAAAAGAGAAAAACTAACAGAGGGATAGTTAGACTCAAGAATGAGGATAGAGTAGTGGAAGAAGACAAATAGCAAACTGTTTAAATGATTACTTTTGTTTTGTCTTTACAACAGATGGTAAAGATAGTGAGATGCTATTAAGGGATGTTACTGTAAATAATGTGAGTAGCACTTTTCTTTTTACAGAGGAAGAGGTTTCAAGGGCTTTATCAAAAATAAAAGTTAATAAGTCTGTGGGTCCAGATAATATTCATCCAAGGGTTCTAAGAGAACTTCGATCCGTAATAGCTACTCCATTAGCTGATTTATTTTATCAGTCACTTCTAACAGGAGTTGTTCCAAAAGACTGGAAAATTGCCAATGTAGTCCCTCTTCATAAAAAGGGTAGTAGGGAAGATTCTGCTAACTATAGGCCAGTCAGTTTGACCTCAATTGCAGGGAAATTAATGGAAACTCTTTTAAAGGAAAGACTTGTATCTTTCATTCAGACAAACAACTTAGAAGACACAGGACAGCATGGTTTCACTGCTGGAAGATCATGCCTGACTAATCTAATTGATTTCTTTGACCATGTAACTAAAATAATAGACCAGGGAGGAGCCATCGATGTTGCATATCTAGATTTTAGCAAAGCATTTGACACCGTTCCACACAACAAACTTATTCACAAAATGTATTGCCTTGGAATAGATGCTAAGATTGTTAAGTGGGTAGAATGCTGGCTTAAAGATAGACGACAGAGGGTTTCAATTAATGGAGTACATTCAAATGAGGCATCAGTTACTAGTGGTGTTCCCCAAGGGTCAGTTCTTGGGCCTGTTTTGTTTAACATGTTCATAAGTGATATTGAAAGTGGGCTTAAAGGGAAGGTTTGCTTGTTTGCTGATGATACAAAAATTTGTAACAGGGTAGATGTTCCAGGAGGAGTTAATCAAATGAACTGTGATATTAATAAACTAGAGGACTGGTCAAATAAATGGGATCTGAAATTTAATTTTACCAAGAGCAAAATTATGCATATAGGATCCAAAAACCCAAAGGCCAATTATAGTATCAATGGTACATTACTGACTGTAATTAAAGAAGAAAGGGATTTGGGTATTATTATTTCAGATGATTTAAAATTTGGTACACAATGCCGCAGTGCAGCCAGCAAGGCCAGTCAAATGCTTGGTTGCATTGGAAGAGGTTTTAGTAGCAGAAATAGCAAGGTTCTTATGCCACTTTACAGATCATTAGTTAGACCAAATCTGGAATACTGTGTACAGTTCTGGAGACCATATCTTCAGAAAGATATAAATAAACTAGAAGTTGTCCAAAGGAGGGCTACTAAAATGGTACATGGTCTAAAATATAAAACGTACAAAGAAAGACTCTATGATCTAAATATGTATAGTTTAGAGGATAGAAGGGAAAGAGGAGACATGATAGAAACCTTCAAATATATGAAGGGACTTAATAAAATAGAAGCTGAAAGCATTTTTCACAAAAAAATAAATGCCAAAACAAGGGGTCACAATCTAAAGTTAGAGGGTAGCAGATTCAGGAGAAATTTAAGGAAGCATTTTTTTACAGAAAGGGTGGTGGATTCATGGAATGAACTTCCATTTGAGGTCGTAAACACAAAGACTGTAAAGGAATTTAAAAATGCCTGGGACATGCATAAGGCTATCCTAAGGAAAAAGTAACATGTAATATGGGTAGACTTGATGGGCCTTTTTGGTTCTTATATACCGTCAAATTCTATCGCCTAGATTTAGAGTTTTGCGGCCAAAGGGGTGCGTTAGCTACACGTGTTTTTTTCCCCCGCACCTTTTAAACAACGCTGGTATTTAGAGTTCTCTGAAGGGCTGCGTTAGGCTCCAAAAAGGGAGCGTAGAGCATATTTACCACCACTGCAACTCAATACCAGCATTGCTTATGGACGCGGCCAGCTTCAAAAACGTGCTCATGCACGATTCCCCCATTGGAAACAATAGGGCAGTTTGAGCTGAAAAAAACCCCGCAAAAAAGCAGCGTTCAGCTCCTAACGCAGCCCCATTGTTTCCTATAGGGAAACACTTCCTATGTCTGCACCTAACACCCTAACATGTACCCCGAGTCTAAACACCCCTAGCCTTACACTTATTAACCCCTAATCTGCTGCCCCCGCTATCGCTGACCCCTGCATATTATTTTTAACCCCTAATCTGCCGCTCCGTACACCGCCGCAACCTACGTTATCCCTATTTACCCCTAATCTGCTGCCCCTAACACCGCCGACCCCTATATTATATTTATTAACCCCTAATCTGCCGCCCCCAACGTCGCCGCCACCTACCTACAATTATTAACCCATAATCTGCCGACTGGACCTCACCGCTACTCTAATAAATGTATTAACCCCTAAAGCTAAGTCTAACCCTAACACCCCCCTAAGTTAAATATAATTTTATTCTAACGAAATAAAATAATTCTTATTAAATAAATGAATCCTATTTAAAGCTAAATACTTACCTGTAAAATAAACCCTAATATAGCTACAATATAAATAATAATTATATTGTAGCTATTTTAGGATTAATATTTATTTTACAGGCAACTTTGTATTTATTTTAACTAGGTACAATAGCTATTAAATAGTTAATAACTATTTAATAGCTACCTAGTTAAAATAATTACAAAATTACCTGTAAAATAAATCCTAACCTAAGTTACAATTAAACCTAACACTACACTATCAATAAATGAATTAAATAAACTACCTACAATTATCTACAATTAAATCAACTAAACTAAATTACAAAAAATAAAAAAAGATTACAAGAATTTTAAACTAATTACACCTACTCTAAGCCCCCTAAAAAAATAACAAAGCCCCCAAAAATAAAAAATGCCCTACCCTATTCTAAAATAAATATTTTACAGCTATTTTACCTTACCAGCCCTTAAAAGGGCCTTTTGCGGGGCATGCTCTTTTGCCTGTAAAAAACATACAATACCCCCCCCCAACATTACAACCCACCACCCAAATACCCCTAATCTAACCCAAACCCCCCTTAAACCTAACACTAAGCCCCTGAAGATCTTCCTACCTTGTCTTCACCACGATGGGTATCACCGATCCGTCCTCCAGAGGCTCCGAAGTCTTCATCCTATCCGGCAAGAAGAGGAGATCCGGACCGGCAAACATCTTCATCCAAGTGGCATCTTCTATCTTCTTCCATCCGGCGCGGAGCGGGACCATCTTGAAGCAGTCGACGTGGATCCATCCTCTTCTAACGACGTCCTAAGTCCGAATGAAGGTTCCTTTAAATGACGTCATCCAAGATGGCGTCCCTCGAATTCCGATTGGCTGATAGGATTCTATCAGCCAATCGGAATTAAGGTAGGAACAATCTAATTGGCTGATTGAATCAGCCAATCCGATTCAAGTTCAATCGGATTGGCTGATCCAATCAGCCAATCAGATTGAGCTCGCGTTCTATTGGCTGATCGGCGTGGTGAAGACAAGGTAGGAAGATCTTCAGGGGCTTAGTGTTAGGTTTTTTAAGGGGGGTTTGGGTTAGATTAGGGGTATGTGGGTGGTGGGTTGTAATGTTGGGGGGGTATTGTATGTTTTTTTACAGGCAAAAGAGCAGAATTCTTTGGGGCATGCCCCGCAAAGGGCCCTTTTAAGGGCTGGTAAGGTAAAAGAGCTGTAAAATATTTATTTTAGAATAGGGTAGGGCATTTTTTTATTTTGCAGGGCTTTGTTATTTTTTAGGGGGCTTAGAGTAGGTGTAATTAGTTTAAAATTCTTGTAATCTTTTTTTATTTTTTCTAATTTAGTGGTTTTTTTTTTTTGTAATTTAGTGTTTGTTTGTTTTTTGTAATTTAGTTTAGTTGATTTAATTGTAGATAATTGTAGATAGTTTATTTAATTAATTTATTGATAGTGTAGTGTTAGGTTTAATTGTAACTTATGTTACAATTTATTTTACAGGTAATTTTGTAATTATTTTAATTAGGTAACTATTAAATAGTTAACTATTTAATAGCTATTGTACCTGGTTAAAATAAATACAAAGTTGCCTGTAAAATAAATATTAATCCTAAAATAGCTACAATATAATTATTATTTATATTGTAGCTATATTAGGGTTTATTTTACAGGTAAGTATTTAGATTTAAATAGGAATAATTTATTTAATAAGATTTATTTTATTTCGTTAGATTTAAATTATATTTAACTTAGGGGGGTGTTAGGGTTAGACTTAGCTTTAGGGGTTAATACTATTTATTATAGTATTTGCGAGGTGGGAGTAAGGTGGATTAGGGGTTAATACATTTATTATAGTAGTGGTGAGGTCCGGTCGGCAGATTAGGGGTTAATAATTGTAGGTAGGTAGCGGCGACGTTGGGGGGGGGCAGATTAGGGGGTAATAAATATTATGTAGGGGTCGGCGATGTTAGGGGCAGCAGATTAGGGGTACATAGGGATAATGTAGGTTGCGGCGGTGTGCGGTCGGCAGATTAGGGGTTAAAAAAATTTAATAGAGTGCCAGCGATGTGGGGGGGCCTCGGTTTAGGGGTGCATAGGTAGTTTATGGGTGTTAGTGTACTTTAGAGCACAGTAGTTAAGAGCTTTATGAACCGGCGTTAGCCCAGAAAGCTCTTAACTCCTGGCTTTTTTCTGCGGCTGGAGTCTTGTCGTTAGATTTCTAACGCTCACTTCAGCCAAGACTCTAAATACCCGCGTTAGAAAGATCCCATTGAAAAGATAGGATACGCAATTGACGTAAGGGGATCTGCGGTATGGAAAAGTCACGGCTGGAAAGTGAGCGTTAGACCCTTACCTACAAGACTCTAAATACCAGCGTTAGGACAAAACCAGCATTAGGACCCCCTAACGCTGGTTTTGACGGCTAACGCAGAACTCTAAATCTAGGCGTATGTTTCTATGTTTAAGTCTGTCAAAAGAACTGAAATAAAGAGGCAGTTTGCAGAGGCTTAGATACAAGATAATCACAGAGGTTAAAAGTATATTAATATAACTGTGTTGGCTATGCAAAACTGGGGAATGGGTAATAAAGGGATTATCTATCTTTTAAACAATAAAAATTCTGGTGTAGACTGTCCCTTTAATATTCTGAATCTATAACGTAATATGTTGTAACAAGGTAGTTATAAAACTAGAAAACCTAGGTGGAGATGTATCCTTCCACTTCTTCAATATCATGTGTCGCATTATCATTATAAGTGTACAAAAGCTATGATAATAATTTTGTCTATTAATTGCTGAATCCGACAAGAAAAAAATATATCTACCATTGATTTTGAAATGGTCGGAAAAGAGTTTGTTATACCAAAAATTTAGTTTTAACCATAATTGTAATATTGTTGGACATTTCCAAAATATATGAAAAATATCTGCTTTATCTAGATGACATTTAGAGCAGTATAAATCAATATTTGGGAAGAATTTTGCCAATTTAAAGGGAGAAAATAGACGTTATGCATCAATTTGACATGTGATTCCTTCCAACCAATAGGAATTGTAAGCTTTTGTAATAACATAAAACTATGTCTAATATTTATAGAGTCTACTGCTGGAAAATGCAATGCCCAAAAAGCTTGAATTTTGTTTAAATATAACTGACCCTGTTTAGAGAGCAAAATATCATATAGCAGCGATATAGAACATTTACCTACCGGAACTTTCCTGATAGATTGATCTCAGACCATCGACATAATAGCTCAATTTTCCAACTTTTAGAATTAATAAAATGACGTATCTGAAAATATGCAAACAAATCATTCCTAGATATTTGGAACATACAAATGAGATTATTAAAATGTAGTAGGTGTCCAGTAGAAGAAAACAATTGATGTAGGTATATCAATCCCTTTTGAGACCATAATTTAAAGGCTGCTTGTTGAATTCCTGGTGTAAATTCTGGGTTCCCACATATTGGGAGCAAGGAAGAGAATTTAAAATCTATTCCCAGAATAGAACAAATCTTTTGCCATGCAATGATAACGTTCTTAAAAGTTATTAAATTTGTTAGACTACTAGTGAGATTCCCTATTGGGCAATGCAAAATCGCCTTGAGAGAAATTGGTGAGATTATTTCTGTTTCAAGTTCAATGGAGGGGAATTTGCTGAGATTCGTTAGCCAGTCCATTGCGGTCATGGCTAATGTTAAAAAATTATACAGTTTAATATCTGGAAATGCCAGCCCAGCATTCTCTTTTTATCGAGTATGTTTTGCTATTTCTTCTACAAGATACGACGAGTCCACGGATTTCATCCTTACTTGTGGGATATTATCCTCCTGCTAACAGGAAGTGGCAAAGAGCACCACAGCAGAGCTGTATATATAGCTCCTCCCTTCCCCTCCACCCCCAGTCATTCTCTTTGCCTGTGTTATACTAGGAAGAGGTAAAGTGAGGTGTTGGTTTTATTTTCTTTAATCAAGAAGTTTTTTATTTTAAATGTTACCGGTGTGTACTATTTTCCTCAGGGGGTTATGGAAGAAGATTTCTGCCCTGAGGTTGATGATCTTAGCAGTTGTAACTAAGATTGACGCTGGTTCCCACAAGACTTCTGAAGGTAACACATGAGACATCTTCAGTGTGGAGACCGGTTTCATGCTACAAGCAGCATTAAGGTATGTGCAGCCTTTTATTTCTGAGGAGACTTGATATATCAGAACTGGCTGGCATTTATTTCCCTGTATGGGAATGGGGTAAGCAGTAGACCTGGTATACAGAGGGGTGTTACTGGAGTCCCCTGTTTTCTATATTTTGCTAGTTGACATTATAAGGGCATTATATTGCACTATGGGAGAGGCACAAAGAAAAACGTTTATAGAGTTTTTATTTTTTGCATATAACCAGTATGACTTACTGGGATGTGTTTTGGGGTGTATAATGTTTTTCACTTAGCTTGGTGTAAAACCGCTTCACCATGTGGTTGTGTTTGGGCCTACTCCGGCATCTGCCTTAAGGGGCGGGGCTTATTTTCACACGCTCAGATGCGCACTTCCTTCTGACTAGGCTGCAGCAAGCAGTAACTCCGGTTGCTCCTGGACAGTGTATTTTTGGTGTGAACTGACGTTTTGCTGATCTAAGTTATTTTAGAGCCTTATTTCTCCCCTTACTACTGGGGTGCAGTCATTTTTGGAAAAAACCAACAAGTTTTAGTTAAATTTTGAGACAATTTAATGTTATTTCGGCAGTTTTGGAAACATTTTTCACTTTTTATTTTCTTAAAGGCGCAGTACACGTTTTTCAAAAAGTTTATTTAAGCAATAAATAAAGTGTTTAAACGACTTCTGTGGTTATTACTAGTCTGTTCAACATGTCTGACATTGAGGAATCTCATTGTTCTATGTGTTTAGAAGCTATTGTGGAACCCCCTTTAACATTTTGTACCTCTTGTACTGAAAGAGCCTTACATTGTAAAGACCATATTTTAGGTCAAGAAAGTGTGTCTAAGGATGATTCTCAGTTTGAAGAGAATCAGGATATGCCATCCAATTTTCCCCAAGTGTCACAACCTTAAACGCCCACACAAGCGACGCCAAGTACTTCTAGTGCGTCTAATTCCTTTACTCTGCAGGAGATGGCTGCAGTTATGTCAACTACCCTTACAGAGGTATTATCTAAATTATCAGTGTTGCAGGGTAAACGCAGTAGGTCAGGTATTAATGTAAATACTGAATCCTCTGATGTTTTATTAGCTATTTCCGATGTACCCTCACAGTGCACTGAGTTGGGGGTCAGGGAATTGCTGTCTGAGGGAGAAATTTCAGACTCAGGGAATGTATTACCTCAGACAGATTCGAGCACTATGTCCTTTAAATTTAAGCTTGAACACCTCTGCCTGTTACTTCGGGAGGTTTTAGCGACTCTGGATTTTTGTGATACTATTGTGATACCACCAGAGAAATTGTGCAAGATGGATAAATATCTAGAAGTACCTACTTACGCTGATGTTTTTCCGGTTCCTAAAAGAATTTTGGAAATTATAAAAAAGGAATGGGATAGAACAGGTATACCGTTTTCTCCCCCTCCTAATTTTAAGAAAATGTTTCCCATATCAGACACCATTCGGGGCTTGTGGCAAACGTTCCTTAAGGTAGAGGGAGCAATATCTACCCTGGCTAAGCGTACAACTATACCCATTGAGGACAGTTGTGTTTTCAAAGACCCTATGGATAAAAAATTAGAGGGTCTTCTAAAGAAATTATTTATTAATCAGGGTTTTCTCTTACAACCTACGTCTTGCATTGTTCCAGTAACTACTGCAGCAGCTTTTTGGTTTGAGGCTCTGGGAGAGTCTCTTAAGGTTGAGACCCCGTTAGATGACATTTTGGATATAATTAAGGCTCTCAAGCTAGCTAATTCTTTTATTACTGATGCCGCTTTTCAAATTGCTAAGTTAGTGGCGAAAAATGCAGGATTTGCTATTCTAGCGCGTAGAGCATTGTGGCTCAAATCTTGGTCTGCTGATGTGTCATCAAAAACTAAGCTTTTAGCTATTCCATTTAAAGGTAAGACCCTTTTTGGGCCTGAATTGAAGGAAATCATTTCTGACATTCCAGGAGGTAAAGGCCATGCCCTACCTCAGGATAAGTCTGTTAAGATGAGGGGTAAACAAAATAATTTTTGTTCCTTTCGGAACTTTAAAGGAGGACCCTCTGCTTCCTCTTCTTCCACAAAGCAGGAAGGGAATTTTACCCAATCTAAGTCAGTCTGGAGACCCAACCAGAACTGGAATAAAGGTAAACAATGCAAAAAGCATGCTGCTGCTGCTACTAAGACAGCATGAAGGGGTGGCCCCCGATCCGGGACCGGATCTAGTAGGGGGCAGACTCTCTTTCTTTGCCCAGGCTTGGGCAAGAGATTTTCAGGACCCCTGGGCACTAGAAATAGTGAAACAAAAGGTATAGTGACCAGCGCCAAAAATAAAATACTACACACTCCAACTAGAATATAGGAATCTCTCAACGGACCTATAAAAAAAGAGCACAGTGTCATCTGTTAAAGACTCAGGACGACATCACTAGGATTACTGCATATATGTGTTGATATGCATGGGATTTCCACTCATCATATGTTAGTCTGAATAACAGGACTGTTTCTCTCCAACACAGCCTATAACACGGGTAGCTAGGATCCATAGTATCTCCCTGTGGCTGTTTATTGACGGTTATACTGACGATCTTGTATACGTCTGTGAAGTATTAACACACTGAGAAGATATATTGTGTATTTTCAGGAATATGTTTCAGCACAGTTTTTAACTTTGTGTTTTAATTTTATTTATATATTATTCATTTATTTATGGTACTAGGTTGACCTAGAATTAATTTTTTATGTATTAAAATTGTACATTTTTTGTCTAGTGTAACATTGTTTTCATTTGCATCACTTATTTATATACGGCTAGATTTAGAGTTTGGCGTTAGCCATCAAAACCAGCGTTAGAGGCTCCTAACGCTGGTTTTGGGCTACCGCTGGTATTTAGAGTCTTGTAGGTAAGGGTCTAACACTCACTTTGCAGCCGCGACTTTTCCATACCGCAGATCCCCCTACGCCATTTGCGTATCCTATCTTTTCAATGGGATCTTTCTAAAGCCTGTATTTAGAGTCTTGGCTGAAGTGAGCGTTAGAAATCTAACGACAAAACTCCAGCCGCAGAAAAAAGTCAGGAGTTAAGAGCTTTATGGGCTAACGCTGGTTCATAAAGCTCTTAACTACTGTGCTCTAAAGTACACTAACACCCATAAACTACCTATGCACCACTAAACCGAGGCCCCCCCACATCGCCGCCACTCTATTAATTTTTTTAACCCCTAATCTGCCGACCGCACACCGCCGCCACTTACATTATCCCTATGTACCCCTAATCTGACCGCTACCCCTATATTATGTTTATTAACCCCTAATCTGCCACCACCAACGTCGCTGCTACCTTACCTACAATTATTAGGACCTCACCGCTACTATAATAAAGTTATTAACCCCTAATCCGCCTCACTCCCGCCTCAATAACCCTATAATAAATAGTATTAACCCATAATCTGCCGACCGGACCTCACCGCTACTATAATAAATGTATTAACCCCTAAAGCTAAGTCTAACCCTAACACTAACACCCCCCTTAGTTAAATATAATTTAAATCTAACGAAATAAATTAACTCTTATTAAATAAATTATTCCTATTTAAAGCTAAATACTTACCTGTAAAATAAACCCTAATATAGCTATTTTAGGATTAATATTTATTTTACAGGCAACTTTGTATTTATTTTAACCAGGTACAATAGCTATAAAATAGTTAATAACTATTTAACAGCTAACTAGTTAAAATAATTACAAAATTACCTGTAAAATAAATCCTAACCTAAGTTACAATTAAACCTAACAGTACACTATCAATAAATTAATTAAATAAAATACCTACAATTATCTACAATTAAATCTAACACTACACTATCAATAAATTAATTAAATAAAATACCTACAAATAAATACAATTAAATAAACTAACTAAAGTACAAAAAATAAAAAAGCTAAGTTACAAAAAATTAATTACAAACATAATAAAAATATTACAACAATTTTAAGCTAATTACACCTACTCTAAGCCCCCTAATAAAATAACAAAGCCCCCCAAAATAAAAAAATGCCCTACCCTATTCTAAAATTAAAATAGAAAAGCTCTTTTACCTTACCAGCCCTTAAAAGGGCCTTTTGCGGGGCATGCCCCAAAGAATTCAGCTCTTTTGCCTGGAAAAAAAAAACATACAATACCCCCCCCAACATTACAACCCACCACCCACATACCCCTAATCTAACCCAAACCCCCCTTAAATAAACCTAACACTAAGCCCCTGAAAATCTTCCTACCTTATCTTCACCACACCGGGTATCTATCACTGATCCGTCCAGGCTCCGAAATCTTCATCCAAGCCCAAGTGGGGGCTGGAGATCCATCATCCGGCTGAAGTCTTCTATCAAGCGGCAAGAAGTCCAGAAGAGGCTCCAAAGTCTTCATCCTATCCGGGCAGAAGAGGAGATCCGGACCGGCAACCATCTTCATCCAAGCGGCATCTTCTATCTTCATCCGATGACGAGCGGCTCCATCTTGAAGACCTCCGGCACGGATCCATCCTCTTCTTCTGATGTCCTAAGTCCGAATGAAGGTTCCTTTAAATGACGTCATCCAAGATGGCGTCCCTCGAATTCCGATTGGCTGATAGGATTCTATCAGCCAATCGGAATTAAGGTAGGGAAAATCTGATTGGCTGATTGAATCAGCCAATCAGATTGAGCTCACATTCTATTGGCTGTTCCGATCAGCCAATAGAATGCGAGCTCAATCTGATTGGCTGATTGGATCAGCCAATCGGATTGAACTTGAATCTGATTGGCTGATTCCATCAGCCAATCAGATTTTTCCTACCTTAATTCCGATTGGCTGATAGAATCCTATCAGCCAATCAGAATTCGAGGGACGCCATCTTGGATGACGTCATTTAAAGGAACCTTCATTCGGACTTAGGACGTCGGAAGAAGAGGATGGATCCGTTCAGGAGGTCTTCAAGATGGAGCCGCTCGTCATCGGATGAAGATAGAAGATGCCGCTTGGATGAAGATGGTTGCCGGTCCGGATCTCCTCTTCTGCCCGGATACGATGAAGACTTTGGAGCCTCTTCTGGACTTCTTCTTGCCGCTTGATAGAAGACTTCAGCCGGATGATGGATCTCCAGCCCCCGCTTGGGCTTGGATGAAGATTTCGGAGCCTGGACGGATCAGTGATAGATACCAGGTGTGGTGAAGATAAGGTAGGAAGATCTTCAGGGGCTTAGTGTTAGGTTTATTTAAGGGGGGTTTGGGTTAGATTAGGGGTATGTGGGTGGTGGGTTGTAATGTTGGGGGGGTATTGTATGTTTTTTTTTCAGGCAAAAGAGCTGAATTCTTTGGGGCATGCCCCGCAAAAGGCCCTTTTAAGGGCTGGTAAGGTAAAAGAGCTTTTCTATTTTAATTTTAGAATAGGGGAGGGCATTTTTTTATTTTGGGGGGCTTTGTTATTTTATTAGGGGGCTTAGAGTAGGTGTAAATAGCTTAAAATTGTTGTAATATTTTTATTATGTTTGTAATTAATTTTTTTATTTTTTGTAACTTAGCTTTTTTTATTTTTTGTACTTTAGTTAGTTTATTTATTTGTATTTATTTGTAGGTATTTTATTTAATTAATTTATTGATAGTGTAGTGTTAGGTTTAATTGTAACTTAGGTTAGGATTTATTTTACAGGTAATTTTGTAATTATTTTAACTAGGTAGCTATTAAATAGTTAATAATTATTTAATAGCTATTGTACCTGGTTAAAATAAATACAAAGTTGCCTGTAAAATAAATATTAATCCTAAAATAGCTACAATATAATTATTATTTATATTGTAGCTATATTAGGGTTTGTTTTACAGGTAAGTATTTAGCTTTAAATAGGAATAATTTATTTAATAAGAGTTAATTTATTTCGTTAGATTTAAATTATATTTAATTTAGGGGGGTGTTAGTGTTAGGGTTAGACTTAGCTTTAGGGGTTAATACATTTATTAGAGTAGCGGCGAGGTCCGGTCGGCAGATTAGGGGTTAATACTTGAAGTTAGGTGTCAGCGATGTTAGGGAGGGCAGATTAGGGGTTAATACTATTTATTATAGGGTTAGCGAGGCGGATTAGGGGTTAATACATTTATTATAGTAGCGGTGAGGTCCGGTCGGCATATTAGGGGTTAATTATTGTAGGTAGCTGGTGGTGACGTTGTGGGGGGCAGATTAGGGGTTAATAAATATAATATAGGGGTCGGCGGTGTTAGGGGCAGCAGATTAGGGGTACATAGGTATAATGTAGGTTGCGGCGGTGTACGGAGCGGCAGATTAGGGGTTAAAAAAAATATGCAGGGGTCAGCGAAAGCGGGGGCGGCAGATTAGGGGTTAATAAGTGTAAGGTTAGGGGTGTTTAGACTCAGGGTTCATGTTAGGATGTTAGGTGCAGATTTAGGAAGTGTTTCCCCATAGGAAACAATGGGGCTGCGTTAGGAGCTGAACGCTGCTTTTTTGCAGATAGGTTTTTTTTCAGCTCAAACTGCCCCATTGTTTCCTATGGGGAAATCGTGCACGAGCACATTTTTGAAGCTGGCCGCGTCCGTAAGCACCGCTGGTATTGAGAGTTGCAATGGCGGTAAATATGCTATACGCTCCCTTTTTTGGAGCCTAACGCAGCCCTTCTGTGAACTCTAAATACCAGCGGTATTTAAAAGGTGCGGGGGGAAAAAAGCCAGCGTTAGCTACGCGGGTCGTTACCGACAAATATCTAAATCTAGCCGATATTGTGCTCTGATTAAATGTGTTTTTATTATAACCGGCACCTGCATTGATCTTTATTATTGGTCAGATTATAGATATTTGTTTTTGGGATTAAACCTGTATCTCCTTTTGTGGTTTATTTTCTGCGCTAGTGAGATACAGGTAATATAAATTATAAATTATATATATTATTTTATATCCTGTTTTGTTAGTTGTTTCTTTATATTTGTTTCTATATACTCTTTAGCTCTTTTTGAGCGCTCCCTAGTACTTTTTATTTTTAACTAGAAATAGTGACCCACGGTTATCAATTGGAATTCAAGGACTTTCTCCCAAGGGGGAGATTTCATCTTTCAAGATTATCTGCAGACCAGAAAGAGAGGCGTTCTTACGCTGTGTAAAAGACCTTTTTACCATGGGAGTAATTTGTCCCGTTCCAAAATCGGAACAGGGACAGGGGTTTTACTCAAATCTATTTGTGGTTCCAAAAAAAGAGGGAACTTTCAGACCCATCTTAGACCTCAAGTGTCTAAACAAGTTTCTCAGAGTCCCATCATTCAAGATGGAGACTATACAAACAATTTTACCAATGATCCAGGAGGGTCAATATATGACTACTGTGGACTTGAATGATGCTTACCTTCATATTCCTATCCACAAGGATCATCATTAGTTTCTACGGTTTGCCTTCCTGGACAAACATTATCAGTTTGTGGCTCTTCCCTTCGGGTTGGCCAGAGCACCCAGAATCTTCACAAAGGTTCTAGGGACTCTTTTGGCTGTTCTCAGACCGCGAGGCATAGCAGTGGCGCCTTATCTGGACGATATTCTGATCCAGGCATCAACATATCAACTGACAAAGTCTCACATGGACACAGTGTTGTCTTTCCTGAGAACTCACGGTTGGAAGGTGAACATAGAGAAAAGTTCACTTGTTCCACAGACAAGGGTTCCTTTCTTGGGAACTCTGATAGACTCGGTAGCCATGAAAATATTCCTGACGGAGGTCAGAAAATTTAAAGATTCTAAATACTTGCCGAGCACTTCAGTCCATTCCTCGGCCATCAGTGGATCAGTGTATGGAAGTAATTGGATTAATGGTAGCGGCAATTGACATCATTCCATTTGCTCGCTTTCATCTCAGACCACTGCAGCTGTGCATGCTTGGACAGTGGAATGGGGATTATGCAGATTTATCTCCTCTGATAAATCTAGATCAAGAAACCAGAGACTCTCTTCTTTGGTGGTTGTCGCCGGATCATCTGTCCCAGGGAACTTGTTTCCGCAGACCCTCGTAGGTGATAGTAACAATGGACGCCAGCCTACTGGGCTGGGGGGCAGTCTGGAATTCCCTGAAGGCTCAGGGTGTTTGGACTCAGGTGGAGTCTCTACTTCCGATCAATATTCTGGAACTGAGAGCAATATTCAATGAGCTTCAGGCATGGCGTCAGTTGGCTTCGGCCAAATTCATCAGATTCCAGTCGGACAAAATCACGACTGTGGTATATATCAATCATCAGGGGGGAACAAGAAATTCTTTAGCGATGATAGAAGTATCCAAGATAATCCGATGGGCGAAGGCCCACTCTTGTTATCTGTCAGCAATCTACATCCCAGGAGTAGAGAACTGGGAAGCGGATTTTCTAAATCGACAGACTTTTCATCCGGGGGAGTGGGAACTCCAACCGGAGGTGTTTGCCTCACTGATTCTCCGATGGGGCAGACCGGAATTGGATCTGATGGCATCTCGACAGAATGCCAAGCTTCCAAGATACGAATCCAGGTCGAGGGATCCTCAGGCCAAACTGATAGATGCCTTGGCAATGCCTTGGTCATTCAGCCTAGCTTATGTGTTTCCACCGTTTCCTCTCCTTCGATGCGTGATTGCTCAAATCAAACAGGAGAGAGCTTCAGTAATCCTGATAGCACCTGTGTGGCCACGCAGGACTTGGTATGCGGATCTAGTGGACATGTCCTCTCTGCCACCGTGGAAACTTCCTTTGAGACAGGACCTTCTCATTCAAGGTCCTTTCCAACATCCAAATCTAATTTCTCTGTAGCTGACTGCGTGGAGATTGAAAGCTTGATTTTATCGAAGCGAGGATTCTCTGATTCAGTCATCAATACTTTGATACAGGCTAGAAAGCCTGTCACTAGAAACATCTATCATAAGATATGGCGTAAATATCTTTATTGGTGTGAATCCAATGGTTACTCATGGAGTAAAGTTAGGATTCCTAGGAATCTGTCTTTTCTCCAAGAAGGATTGGAGAAAGGGTTATCAGCAAGTTCCTTAAAGGGACAAATTTCTGCTTTGTCAATTTTGTTTCACAAACGTTTGGCAGATGTGCCAGATGTTCAGTCTTTTTGTCAGGCTCTCTCTAGAAATAAGCCTGTATTTAGACCAATTACTCCTCCCTGGAGTTTAAATTTAGTTCTTCGAGTTCTTCAAAGGGTTCCGTTTGAACCTATGCATTCCATAGATATTAAATTATTATCTTGGAAAGTTCTGTTTTTGGTTGCTATTTCTTCTGCTTGAAGAGTTTCTGAGCTTTCAGCGTTACAGTGTGATTCGCCTTATCTTATATTTCATTCTGATAAGATGGTTTTACGTACTAAACCTGGTTTTCTTCCCAAGGTTGTTTCCAATAAGAATATTAATCAGGAAATTGTTGTTCCTTCCTTGTGTCCTAATCCTTCTAAGAAGGAGCATCTGTTACATAATCTGGACGTGGTCCGTGCCTTAAAGTTTTACTTACAGGCAACTATGGATTTCCGTCAATCATCTTCATTATTCATTGTTTATTCTTGAAAGCGTAGGGGTCAGAAAGCTACAGCTACCTCTCTTTCTTTTTGGCTGAGAAGTATCATCCGCCTGGCATATGAGACTGCTGGACAGCAGCCTCCTGAAAGAATTACGGCTCATTCTACTAGGGCTGTGGCTTCCACATGGGCCTTTAAAAACAATGCTTCTGTTGAACAGATTTGTAAGGCTGCGACTTGGTCGTCCCTTCATACTTTTTCCAAATTTGATACTTTTGCTTCTTCTGAGGCTGTTTTTTGGGGAAAAGTTCTTCAAGCAGTGGTGCCTTCCGTTTAGGTCTCTGTCTTGTCCCTCCCTTTCATCCGTGTCCTGTAGCTTTGTTATTGTATTCCACAAGTAAGGATGAAATCCGTGGACTCGTCGTATCGTAGAAGAAAAGGAAATTTATGCTTACCTGATAAATTGATTTCTTCTACGATACGACGAGTCCACGGCCCTCCCTGTCAATTTAAGACAGATTATTTTTTATTTACAACTTCAGTCACCTCTGCACCTTTTAGTTTTTCCTTTCTCTTCCTATAACCTACGGTCGAATGACTGGAGGTGGAGGGGAAGGGAGGAGCTATATATACTGCTCTGCTGTGGTGCTCTTTGCCACTTCCTGTTAGCAGGAGGATAATATCCCACAAGTAAGGATGAATCCGTGGACTCGTCGTATCGTAGAAGAAATCAATTTATCAGTTAAGCATACATTTTCTTTTTTGTCTTTTCCATAAAAATTGTGAACATATTGAATATAATTTAATAATTTGCTGTTTGAAAATAAAGTGGTAGATTCTGCAGCAGATACAGAATTCGAGGGAATATAATTGTTTTAATCAAGGTGATTCTAGCGGATAGGGAGATGGGAAGATCCATCCAGTTTTTAAGATCTGAGATAGATTTACTAAAAACCTGTGGAAAATTCATCTCATACCAAAATTTCAGATTCTTATGAAGTTGTATCCCCAAATATTTTATATAATCTGTTGTTTTAAAAGGATGGTATATATAGCTATCTGATTTCTTCAAAATCCACAATAATTCGCTTTTTCACAGGTTAATTTTATAACCTGAGATCGAACTGAAAATAGTAAGCATATCTAATAAGGGTATAAATGTTTTTGAGTTTTCCAAGAAAACTAGTAAATCATTGGCATATAATAATATTTTGATCTTCTCAGTACCAAATTTTAGCCCTACTAATTCAGACCGTAGCCATATAGCAAGGGATTCTATATATATATTAAACAATAAAGGAGAGAGGGGGCAACCTTGATGGGTCCCCTGACCTAATACAATTTTAGCAGAGGGGTTACCATTAATCAATAGATATGAATAAGGATCTGTATATAATTTCCGAATGAAGCCTGCAAAGCTACCAATTAATCTAGCAGATGATTCCAAGTAATGGAATCAAAAGCTTTCTCTGCATCTAATGAGAGCAGAGCCAGATCTGTGTCAAACACCTTTTTTTTTTGTTGGATTTTTTAGGTAATTATTGAGGAGTTATATTCCAAAAATATTCCAAAATAACTTCGACCTTACGCAAGTTTAAAGACATATTCCTACCCTGAATAAAACCAGTTTGGTCATGATGTATTATTTTATACATAAATGTATTTAACCTATTCGCTAATATGGACGTAAGGATTTTATAATCGGCGCCTAAAACAGAGTTCGGCCTATAGGAAGCTGGTTCTTCAACATCCTTGCCTTTTTTATGAATACGAGTAATATTAGCTGCGAAAAAATAGCTTGATATTGGCACATTAGTAGTATAGTACGCGTTAAAAAGTTTAGTAAGTGTATATTTAATATCTTCTACCAAGATTTTGTAGAACTCTGCCAGGAGCCAATCAGGACCCGCTGCCTTGTTCAGCTTGGATTCACCAATAGCCTCAGAAATCCCATCTACTAAGAATGGTTTATTGATCAATTTCAGATCATGTTCTGTAACCTTGGGAGGTGAAATTTTAGACCAAAAGTTTATTCTATTAAAAAAATCTTCATCAACTTTTTTATACAGCTTTAGATAAAATTTAAAAAATACCTCCCTAATATTTTCATTATCGGTATATCTATGATCCCCTTCCTTAATTGCTATTATATAGTTTTTACTCTTCCTATTCTTAGTTATTTTTGCCAAATATTTAGCTGAGCAGCCAATATACCCCTTATATTGATTATTGATTTTCTTATCTTCCTCTAAACACTTTTTTGCTTTAAAAATAACTCCCTTTCAGTTCTAGCATAGCAGTTAGCAGTATTTATCCCAGTTGACCTTAGAGTTCTCTGATCTATATCGTAATAATGCATTCCTAAACTGATTAGATAGCTGTAGTTCCCTCGCTTTCCGTTTTCTTTTCCAATTCCAAACTGCTTTTGCCGTTTCCCAGTATACTTCAATTTTATCATAATACCCTCTATTGTTATAATGGAAATCTTTCCATTGACCGGTCAACCAAGTATTAAATTTAGTATTCTCGAACATAAAACGTGGAGATGTAAAAAAATAGTTTGCACAGTTTTCAGCTTCCATCAATTGAAATTTAATGGAAATTATTGAGTGATCTGAAACCAATATATCATGGATTTTGGGTTCTGAATCTAACAAAATAAGCTGCTCTCACAAAAGAATATAATCAATTCTGGAGAATGAATGGTGAGTGTTTGACACACGTATATTCATAACTGTCTGGATTTTTAATTCTCCAGTTTTCATTAAGTTTTAGGGCCGTACAGAATTTATTAAAATACCGGGCAATTTTTACATTTTTTTTACCTTCTCTTTAGTTGAAGATCTATCTAACTTTGGGCATAGTGTCATGTTAAAATCACCAGCAATAATTAATTTATCACTAGCAGCTGAGTATAACTTACTTTTAATTGTGTCCCAAAACTGCGGGGAAAACACATTTGGCCGGTATATATTACCCATCATATATTGTGTACCACCAATTAATAAGTTAACAAATATATATCTACTATTCGGATCCCGTTCCACTTTTAAAACTTGATATTCTAATTTTTTATGTATTAAAATTGCTACACCACATCTCCTTTTGGTTGTGGATGTGGCCAATACTTCCCCCACCCATCAAATCTTTAATTGCTTAGTTCACTCTCCATAAGGTGTGTTTCCTGGATCATGGCAATGTCGGGGGAACACCTACCCAGCTGTGCTATTATTTGCTTACGTTTTATTGGGGAAGAAATTCCCCCGACATTCCATGACAGAATATTCAGCTGCGTACCCATTTCAAAGTATTCCATATACTTAAATGATGCCTAGCAGGATGGAGCAAGAAGAAGAGAAGAAAAAAAACCAAACCCAAACTACAAAACAAAAAAACTCCTAACATACCCCTACCAAACGAATATCCTATGTTGACTGACCTTTGGTCACTCAGGTAACAGGAAGATACAATTTTCTTAGCCCTATTTTCCATAAGGATAACCCTTAGTTCCTTAAAAGGAATAATTTAAATAGCGGCCAGCAATTCCTGCGCTTCTTGGACATTATTTAATATGTTAATTTTCCCCTTAACATCCACCCATAGTTTGGCTGGGTATAACATTCTAACTTTACAGCCTTTTTCAGTAAATTGAGAAAAATAGGAGGACATCCTTTTCCTTTTTTTTCGGGTTTCGCTAGAGAAATCTTGGAACATCAGTATTTTATGATTATTTTACAGTTAATGTGCCAAGTTCCCGATAATGTTTAAACATTTCTATCTTGTCTTGATAATTCAAGACTCTAAATATGAGTGTTCTGTTATACCCTACATCCTCAGGTTTAGATCTTATAATACCCACCCTATGAGCTCCTTCTATTTTTAACGGAAGCTTTTCCTCAGGTATACCTAGAGCTTGTGTTAGTGAAGTAAATTTGATTAAGTCTGAGTGATTCGTATTTGCTGGAAGGCCTACAATACGTATGTTGTTATGTCGAGACCTATTTTCAAGGTCTTCGAGTCTAGTATTAATCAACTGAATATGCCTTCCCTGTTCCTGGATTAAATTATTCTGGGTATTAACCTGATCCTCCAATTCCGAGATTCTGCTCTCTGCTTCTGTCACCCTTATCGCAAATTGCCTAATCTCATTGGATAGTATGGATACTTCAGAGGTGATAGAACCCAGCTCTTTCTTTATTGCATCCAATTGAGGAGTAAAAAAAGCAGAGAGCTGAGACATAAGGTGGGAGGAATCGGTAATCTGAGACTGAATTGTAGAGGAAGACTCAATACTAAGATCAACACTCTTGGGTTTCCTATCCTTACCTATAGCCGGCATTACGGGTGAATGTGTTTTCACCTGTGAAATCAATTTTTATAATTATACTTATACTTGTGTGGTAGCTTCTGTGTGTCAGCTACATAAATTCAGCTACCTAAATTTAATACGTGATAAATCCACTAAGTAAAATAAATTAGAGGCTTAGTCAGCCGTGACCAAACAAAATTATGTAAAAATCAAAAAGTGAGGGGAAAAAAAAGTGTAATACTGATTTAGTGGGGCTCTAAATAGAATTGCAACCTAGGAATTAACCCTTATAATTTAAACACCTTCCTCTCCCACTATTTACTTAATTACTAACCCTTTAAAGGTAAGAATCAGCAAAAAGACCAGAACAATTCCTCCGGGGGAGGAGCAAGGCTGCATCACACGCAGAGCCTGATCGCAGCTCATCCCAGCCTTGTTCTATAGGCGGAGAATTGGGATTTCTCGCGCCGGTAAGCCTGTGCGCTTGCCAGGCTCAAAGGCCTAGACCAATATCTGCAACCCAGATATCCGATGAGCGCCACTCCACTCGCGCTGAGAAATTGTGAACTACCAAACTGACAGTATTCTTCAGTGCCCTATGCTAAGTGTAACCCAGACTCACTGAGAACCCCTCCCCCACACCGGTGCTGCGCGAGGGGGGGCTTCTACAGCCTATCAGGACCCAAAAGGAGATGCTGGAACCAACCTACTAAGCACAGTGAACATCCAAGAATCACCACTGCCGAGACACGCCATCAGGTATACGGGCGGTGAGCGGAAGGCTCGATATTTCCTATGGGGCGGCAGTGGATTCACAGCGGAAGTAACCCAAAGCTCTGTAATCTCTAACGGCGGAAGCCATCAACCTGTGAACCTGTCAGAC
Source organism: Bombina bombina (assembly GCF_027579735.1). NCBI lineage: Eukaryota > Metazoa > Chordata > Amphibia > Anura > Bombinatoridae > Bombina > Bombina bombina. Next base: position 31,567,875 of record NC_069503.1, read on the forward strand.
CTTGGCAATCATTTCCATCAGGCCTCCCAGACTTATAGAGGCCATATCATTTCTGATTTGCATCTACAGAAAGTTATCTGCTCTGGTTATGAAATGGTTCAGACGTTCCTTGTATTACAGAGGAGCATAAATGGCTGTAAGATCCCTTCTAGCAAACTGTGAGTAACCAGGGGAACTTTACCCATCTCTAAATTTGCTGTTGGATGCAGGCTGGCTTGAAACATTGGCACAGTAATATCAGCCCAACACAGCTATCTGACATCTGCCTAAAAATCAACCGGTATACATTATGCAAATTGCCAGCCTGGATTACCCTTTAAAACAATCTGTCCTTACCAGTCACGTTGCTGGGCAAAAGGGGAGATATTAGAAGGTGAAAGGGACTACCAGTGTTTGTCTCATATTCTGGCAATACATAAAGTCTGTGACTTCCGCTCCTCTCAAGGTTGAATAAAGAGAGAGTATTCATAGGTTTCAGACATTTTGGCACCTTGTATTTCTGTTAACACAGAAAGATTGTTATACTAACAAAGATCCAGCATTACTTCATGCCATGGAATCGTCTGGTCTAGGACCTAACTTCTTTAAATCAGTGTGTTAAATTTAAATAATTTACAGGAAATTGTAAAATTTAGTTAAACTAGACCTATATAGGGCTAGGAAGGTTAAGTATTTAGAGATAATTGTATAGATTCTCACTGAGCTAGGACCTTTATTAAAATACTTGGGCCATGACAAATATGCACATAGCATTTCTAGTGATGTAACAGATTGTAAAAGTGTTTTGATATACCCATATATCTTCTATATTTAGCTCTCCTATAAAACCTAGGATATATAATACTCATATGATATAAAAAAGCTAACTTTTGTATAGAATCTGTGATTGTTGATATGGCTACGGATTAGAAAAATTTAGGCTGTTGTCAATAAGTTTTAATATTGAATTTAAAATATAATAATGACTTAAGTAGAAGTAAAGGGTATCCTTTAGACAGTAAAGAAGACACTCCTTTATTTAAACAAAGTAAATCAGGGCAAGACTAACCTCTATTTAAATACTATAAGGAGTTTATATGACAATACTAAGATGTGATAGATGATTGCCTGTATGATTAAATAGGGATTGAGGTTGTTCTGAATTTCTATTTCATATAAGCAATTACTGAGGCTACTAAGAAATCTCATGTCTGGGTACATCTTGGTATATGTGGAGTAGTAATCTTACAGTAGTAAGCAGACTTAAAAGTCTGAAATATAGCGCAAATAGTGCTTGGGAGTAAAAATTGCACCTTGGTTGTGTAACATATTTAGTGTCTGTAGAACTCTGAGTAAATCTTTGGTTAAACTTTGAATAGGGCATATTATGATGTAATCTATGAAGAATTAAATTGTGAGCAGAGTAAAAAATGGCAAAAGTCAGATATATATGGCAATAATAGTTGCTTGAGAAATTCTATGTTCTATGTTGGTTTATCTTTTCTAAATAGTTGCTGATGTCTGTATAGAACCACAGATATGACAGTTTAAGCTGTATAGAAATTTGAAACTCTGTGGGTTGATGTAATTTTATAACTATTTGTATATTTTCTTAAGAAGAATCATATAAATTGTATATGGGTCTTGGGTCCCTTTATTGTAAAGAAAGTTACCTTAAGATTCATGGAATTTTATATATACTCATAATAGTCGGAAGGTAATGGATTTTTTGTAGTGTTAGACTTTTTTATTTTCTGTAATTTCGCTTAATTTAAACTTAGTTTATTTTAAAATTTTAAAGTAGTGTAAGGATTTTTATTTTAATTGTAATTTAGTATTTTAATTATTTATATAATGGGGTTAATTTAGGGGATGTTAGGATAGGGGGCTTAGTGATTAGTTATTTGCACAGTGGGATTTGGCGGTTAAGGGGTTAATAGATTTATTAGGGTATTTGCGATGTGGGTTAATGGCGGTTTAGGGGTTAATAGATTTATTGGGGTAATTGCGATGTGGGTTAATGGCGGATTAGGAGTTAATAGATTTAAATATATACTTTGCATTGTGGGGGCATTGCGGATTAGGGGTTAATACCTTCGTTATTGCGGGGGGGGGTTGCGGTTGAGAGGTAGATATTGTGCATGCGTTAGGTATTTATATATTTTTTTTTAACAGCGAGCAACGGGTAAAATATAGTGCAGCGCCATATTTGTGATCAAGTGTAGTGTAAGGTCGGGTTACCATAGTAACCTATTATTTTTTTTTCGACATTCGTATTGGGAGGAAGCGTTTACTCAACGCTAACTTACACCTACACAAAATGGGCAACCACACGCAAAGTGGTAATCGCTTCAATGGAAACCTAGTACTAAAATGGAGCCGTAAATTACTTTTAGCTGTCGGCCGCTTCGGTAGCTTACGGCTTTATTTTTAGTTGAAATAATTTTTATTAATTAACTCCACATCATTTCCACCTTTCTTAGAACATATATGTACATTTCACCATTGAAATACATCAGGTAACATAACATGACATTTACTTAACAAAAGCATCCCCGACTCTAGGGTATTCTCCTTATTTAGAGTTCGTGTATTGCACTCTTTATTTACTCTCAAAAAGAGTTTGGCAGATGTACGTATTTTTCTTCTTTTCTCTGAGGTGAGAGTCTTGAACTAGAGGTCATCATGCTGAAGTGTGGAGATATTTTCAGTAGTAAGTCCTCCCCCCTTTATTTCTCCTTTGCAATCTTATTTAGACTAGCATTCTTAGTGAGGGATCGGGTAATTTTGGGGGGTCTTTTCCTTTACATTTTCAACATAAACTATCAACAACTTTCAATGCAAACATATTAAACCAACAAATCAACAATATATGTGTTTTTTTCATAGAGTCATGTTCAGGCACTACATATTTTATCTTTACAGCATCTAAAGATTATTAGCTCGTCAGGGGGAGCCTCCGTCTGAGTCCCCTTCATCATCCATCCTCAACCCATTTCCTATATTTGTTGCCTCTATATAGGATATACCTTCTCATCTCCTTCTTATCTGAGCCTCCTCTCCCTATTATAAAGTGTCATTCTTTATTATTTTCCATTATCCAGTAGAACCAGACTTTTTGGAACCAAGGCTCTATATCTAACTCTCTTGCTGCTGATTCGTACAATGAGAATGTCATCTGGATTCTGGATAGGACCTCCGTCCATGACGGTATTTCCGTCTTCCAGTATTTGGCAATGGTTATTCTCGTTGTGGTACAGAGAATCCTAATAAACACGTTTATGTGTGTATTGTATGTAGCTATGTTCTCGTGTAGTAGTGCTTGGGCTGGGGTGAGAGTTATCTGTTCATTCAACACCTTACTCAATAGGTTGGACAGTCTCTGCCATATGTCGCTTACCTTAGTGCATTCCCACCACATGTGGATATAGGAGCCCACCACTTGACATCCTCTATAGCAATGATTACCGCTCCCCTTAATCATGTGAGCGGTTTTCATTGGCGTCAAATACCATCTGAAGGATGTCTTCAGAATATTTTCTCTAAGATCTGCGCTAATAAGTCCCTTACTAGCCTGAGAAAACATTTCAACCCAGTCGTCTATCTCAACCTCTTTGCCTAGATCTCTTTCCCATTGTATCATTACTGAGGATTTAGCCTGGCTCTTGGTCTGTTGTATAGAGATGTATAATTTGGAGATTGCTTTTTTGGGTCTGTTAGGAGAAGTACATAGCCATTCCAAGCTGGACTGTTGTCTTTGCGTCATGGCTGTCTCTAAGTAATTCCGTATGGCTGACATCGTCTGGAGATACAGAAACCACTGCAAATGAGTGGGTTTTATTTTTTCTTGAAGTTGGGTATAAGTCAGTACTTTGCCTTGGGACTGCAGGTCTGCCACCCTGTATAACCCCTTGTTTTCCCATTTCCTAATTCTATATTTGGAGTCTTCATTCACTATATATTTCAGTGGCATTGCTTGTGTGTGTGTAGGAACTATCCCTCCCTCCCTCCCGGTTAGCAGCTATCCACTGTTTTCTAGTGAGCATCGTGATTTTATTTTGGTAGAGGGCGTCTGAGTCTTTCAGATTCTTATTCCAGAGAATACCATCCGGTGTCTCTTGCCTCAGCATTTCTGCTTCCAAAGCAGGCCAAAGTATATCAGTCTGTCGTCTCCCCAGTATCGCAGTCTGAGCCAATCGGGCTGCTGTATAATAGTCGTGTATGTTAGGGACGCCTATTCCTCCCAATTGTCTATGTCTTTGTAAGATATGTCGGGATATCCTCGGTTTCTTATTATCTCTCAAAAACCTACATATATCCTTCTGAAGGTCGTCTAGGTCTGAAGTATTGATTTTAATAGGGAGTACACGGAATAAATATAGAATTCTAGGGCAAGATTGTCATCTTCACCGCAGACATTCTACCATACCAGGAAAAGCCCATCTTTTTCCATTTCCCTAACTCAGATCGGATTGCCTTAAACAAGGGAGTGTAATTTGCCATATATAACTTCGAGGAGTGTGTAGTTAGCTTAATCCCCAGGTACTTCAACCCTTCTGGAGCCCATTGAAAATCAAAATTGGCTTCGATCAATTTAATCGTATGTTTTGGGATAGATAAATGCAGTGCTTCGCATTTATCAGCATTGATTTTATAGCCCGATATTTGCGAAAACAGATCTAAAGCTTGGTAGAGGAAGGGTAGGGATACTAACGGGTTTGTAACCGTAAGCAGCACGTCGTCCGCAAACAGAGCTATTTTATGATTTATCTTCCCTATCTCCACTCCTGATATATCAGGACAGTTCCGAATATATGCTGCCAACGGTTCAATGCATAGTGCAAAGATTAAAGGTGAAAGCGGGCATCCCTGTCTCGTGCCGTTAAGTATACAAATTTCTTTAGACTGGTGTCCTATTGCCCTGACTTGTGCTGTGGGTGTTGAGTATAATCCCTTAATAGCCTGCAAAAATCCCCCATTAAATCCCATTTCTGTAAGAATCGCTAACATATATTTCCAATCCACCCTATCGAATGCCTTCTCCGCGTCCAGTGAAAGGACCAGAGAAGGCACTCCTTTGTCTCGTAGATAATCTATTACCGAAACCATTTTGCGGATATTGTCTGGGGCTTCCCTATCTTTAATGAATCCGACCTGATCTGCATGTATAATAGAGGGTAAGATATGTTTTAATCTATTGGCCATAATTTTCGTTATAATTTTGAGGTCCTGGTTGATAAGAGAGATCGGCCTATAACTAGTACATTTTGTGGGATCTTTCCCCTGTTTTGGTATGACCACTATTCTAGCTCTCAGGAGATCCTTAGGTATCGTCCCTCCCTCCATAATATGGTTTGCAAACACTACCAAATGGGGCACTAATAGTTCTTTGAATGCTTTATAATATTCTCCTGGAAACCCATCGGGTCCTGGAGCTTTACCTGGCTTAAGTTCTTTGATAGCCGTCAACACCTCCATATGTGTTATTTTGGTATTTAGGGCCTCCCTATCTTCCTCAGTTATCTGTGGCAAATTCGCTTTTACCAAGAAGGAATCAAATATCTTTTGTGTTGAGGGGCTGTGCTGTGTCTTTGTACCGTCATACAGTTCACTATAAAACTGAGCAAATATATCAACAATCTCCTGAGGGTGGGAGGTCATCTGTCCATTGGACCTTTGTATCTGTGCTATGGCAAGGGCTTGATAGTTGTCCCTAATTTTCTTCGCTAGGTATCTATCTGGTTTGTTAGAAAAAATAAAGTAGTTTGTTTTTAACTTGTGTGCCGCTCTTAATGAGTGTTCATTTAGTAGCGAGTGTAGACCATGCCTTTTGTTGATGAGCAGCTTCAAAGTAGTTTTTGATTGATTCTGTCTGTGTAGTGTTTCTAACGATTTAATTTCTGTCTCGATCTGTTTTATGTCGGAGTCCCTTTGTTTTTTATATTGAGTTTTTTCCTTAATAAGGATCCCTCTCAATACTGTCTTATGTGCTGCCCATGGCATGATTGGATTCGTTGTGGAGTCTATATTAAGTTGCCAGTACTCTTTTAAGTGTCTAAGTATATTATTCTTCACTAAGGGGTTTTTCGTACAGTTGGGGTCATATGTCCAGGCTCATTTGTGTGATAGAGTGGTCGGACCACACACACGGATGTATATCTATTGATTGAATTGCTGGCTGCAGGATCTGGCTAGTGAACATATAGTCTATTTTACTATAGCTATCATGGGCCGACGAATAGTAGGTCGTATCCCCTGACCCCCCATTCAGTACCCTCCAGGTGTCATGTAAAGAGTGTTGATCTAGGAGGCCCAGAATATTCTTAGCAATTGTTTTTTGGCGTTGCTTTTTCTTTGATGACAGGGTAAGATTCTGTTTTGTTAATGCTTGAAGATCAATATTAAAATCGCCTGCCAACAATATTCGCACTCTGGACCAGCTAGTCAGTAAATGTGAGATATTTTCAAAGAATTTGTCTTGTTGCTCATTTGGTGCATATACATTACACAAAAGCACATCTGTGTCCCCTATCTTCCCTGACACTAATAAATATCTACCCTCCCTATCCGAAATGGTCTCACTATGTGTGAATGATATGGATGAATGTATCAAAATAGAAACACCTCTTTTTTTGGAGTCTAAGGTGGAGTGAAATTGTTGTGGATAGTCTTTTGCCCAGTATTTTGGGATAGTATTTTTGAGAAAGTGGGTTTCTTGAAGATAAATAACAGTGGCCTTTAGTCATCTATAAGTGGTCATAGCTGTCCTCCTTATAATGTCTGTGTTGAGACCTCTCGCGTTATGCGAGAGTAATACAATTCTAGGCAATGTCATTATCCCTGATGTGCGTGTATGTTAATCTCTTTCCCCTTATAGTCTGTCTCAGTAAACAGTGTGTCAGTCGATCGTCATTTGGGTTTGTATGATATCTTATTCAGTGTCTTAAGGGTCTTGGGATCCCTTCCTGTCTCCTATTTGTCGTTACGTCAGCTTCCCCCAGTGAGCAACATTTTAATACACAATGCCCTACAACTCTATATAACATAAACAAAAACAAACATAAAATCAACATTAACCAGTATTGATATATCCTGAGGATAAACATGTGTCAAAACTAATATAAACAGTAGCAAACAGATAGTCTTACCAGAGTTCACAACAGATTGTCTTTTTTAGTAAGAGTTTTATTCATACCAAATTTCCTGGAGCGCGTCCATATAGCTACTCTTTACAGGTAACTAAAGATCATCTAATACGGGTAAGCTCCAAGTGTGTCTTACTATAGTCCAGGTATTGCACTTTACCTTCCATATCTCTCTTTGGATAGGTTCAGCTTTTTGTCTTCTTCTTAGTAACTGTCTTCCACTTTGATCTTTGAGGCTTCGGACGAGTTTGGGATAGATTTGGCGGGGGCACTGATGTTTCCCCCATTGAGATGTCCGGAACTTCTAGGCCGAGGATTTTACAGATATCTGGGATTTCTTCCCTCGTCTTGATGGATGTAGTTCTCCCATTCCGTATTACATGTAGTGCAAAGGGAAAGCCCCATCAATATGGGATCTGATTTTTCCTCAGTAGTAGAGTAAGAGGGCGTAGTGCATATCGCCTTTGTAAAGTTTTAACGCAGAGGTCTTGGAAAAATTGAACAATGTTTCCTTGAAATTTAAACATGGGATTTTGTCTGGCTGCTAGGAGTATCTTCTCCCTATCCGGGAATCTCAGCAATTTAATAATCACATCTCTTGGTGGTTGATCTGGCTTAGGCTTGGGTTTAAGGGCTCTATGGGCTCTTTCTATGGGGTAATCAGAGTCAGCAGGTGTTCCCAGGATTGCGTGAAATAGCTGTTGGAGATATGTATGAAGCTCTTCAGCCGTTACGGCCTCTGGTATTCCTTTGAGTCTAAGATTGGATCTTCTGCTTCGATTTTCCATATCCTCAATTTTCTCTTCTAATTCCGTTATGGCTTGTTGTTGTGTGGCTAGAGTTTCCGAGGCTGCAACCATGTCCTCTCCCATCTCATCTGCAGCTGTTTCTAAAGAGTCAACTCTGCTTCCCAGTTCTGAGATCTCATTTTTGATTTCAGTAAGGCTGCTGGTTAAAACTGAAAACTGTCCATTTTCTCCCATAGTTTCTCAAAATTAGTTGTAATGTCCTGTTTAGAGACTAGGGACTGAAGATCTGCTCTGGTTACTGGTGTCATACCATTAGATTCCTCCTCAGTCTCAGACTCCATGTCTTCCTCTATTTCATCTGCAACTGGATCTTGAGACTTAGTTAGTTTAGATGCCTTAAAGAATGTATCGACTGAGACGGGTTTTGCCCCTTTGTCACTTTTGGGGCCTTTTCTGGTAGACATGGTAGATGTCAATGGTGCACAAAAGTACACTGTGGTATATACAGATATTGCAAGCAGCCAAAGATATATATATATAAAGTCAGTTTTTTTCTCCCCCCTACTCGCCTTAAGTGTTGGTAGTAGTAAATTATTTTTGCTAGTACGAGATGTTGAGAGTGTGCAGCCTTCTCCTTTATAATATGTATATAGTTTCCCTCTCTTTCCTTGCTAAGGGTAAAAGGCTAGCTGTATTCCAGACCTCTGCCAGTTAATTTTGTTTATGCACAGACATAGAGAGTTTCTCAGCAGCTATCCGTCATCTATTCAAGCCTCTTATTTACTTCTTCTGTGGCACCCACATCTTTTATTCATATGTATATTTGTGGGGCATAGTGGATGTTTATTGAGGGTGAAAATGTTGCTGTAGTATATGGAGAGTCTTCAACTCTTTTATGTCTTCAGTTCTCTGTCAGACCATCCAGTCCAATCATCTCACACGGCCATTATTTATATTATCAGTCATTATGATAGCCCAATATAACTAAAGCGGACAGCATCCCTCCTTATCATATGTGCCAAAGCATCCACACTGTCCCCTACCCCCAGGGCAAATGTCCACACTGGACGAAGTCAGTGAGGGAGACTGGGATATGACCCGCTGGCCCGGGCCAGCGGGAAATGGAGGGGGCAGGGAACAGTCTAGGGGTCAACACAGCTATCCACACTTTTGCAGCTCAGTTCTTTAAGATGCGCCAACAGTTGTTAAGTTTTTTTTAGTGAGTAGTTTCATATATGGTAATGCTTCACCTCTCTGTCTTTATATTTACTGCAGTTCTTATTGCTGGCAGCAGTTCTGTATAATTATGTCTCTTTACTTCGGATCCGTCTCATTAAGCTCCGCTAATAGCCCTGTTATGATTGATGTTTGTGTTCCCCTAAGGGAGTTCTGTTTTACCTGATCCGGTTGTTATTTGTTCAGCTCCACCACCCGCGCCGCAGCCATCAGGTCGCAGTCAAGATGGCGGATTTTCGCGCCACTGCTTTCTCCTCCGTGTGGCACCGACCCAGCAACAGCTCCCTGCAACGGATAGTCCCAAGTGCAGATATCACCTATAATCCGGTAAGTCGTCTGTTTAGGGCACAACCAACCCTCTCTCCGATTTGCCCTTCTAGCAAAGTTTAGAGGATCCGATCACCTTGGTATATACAGCTCCGCTATGCGCTGCAATGTCGTGGTATGTAATCAGCTCCGGATCGGAGCTCCAACTACCCTAGTCTCTGTTTCCACCGATGTTCAGTGGTTGATGATCGGGCAGTTCCTTCTGTGGGAAACCGGCAAGGGGATAGATTACCCGGTAGCTCAGGGCCTCGATGTTCAGCCGCAGGACACTTTAAATCAGCAGCGGTGTGGGCTTTCAAACTTTTAGGGCACTTCACTGCACTAATCACTAAGGATTTTTAGCCCTTTTAAGTACTTTTAAGTATAGTATATGCGGTTTAATTAAGTTAGTTATAACAATTTGCCCGGAGCTTCTGCAAAATGCTGCTGCTTCCTTCGGCAGATAGCTCCGCCCCCCTACGGCTTTATTTTTAATGGCTCAATGGAAGCGAGCCCATAGTAGGTAAATCACTATAACTATTCATTTTAATAAAAATATTTGCTAAACGGTGGTAGATGTGGATTACTTGTTACTTAAGGGAGTAATAGGATTTCTCAATCTTGCAGTCCTCACCTCCTGTTTCTCAACCTCTTACCCTTCTAGATTGTAAGTTCCCATGGGAATAGGGCCCTCAAATCCTCCTGTATGTGTTTATACATTTTGTCCTGTCTCTTTCAAGTTTCATATAATTGTTTTATTTAAACAAATTGTACCCATGGACAGCGCTATGGAATATGTTGGCGCTTTATAAATAAAGTATAATAATAATTAAAACTCTGTGAACAGATAAGTTTGCCTTTTACTTTAGTGTATGTGTAGGGTGATATGATTACACACCCTTACTTAAATACTTTACAAGACACCTATATGTAAATAGTTATCCCTGTCCCTTTGTCTTGTCATATTGCTTAGGATTATTCCAGTAGTTATATAATTTACACAATTGATTTGGAATATAAACTGTACTTTATATTGTTTCCTTTTCCTTCCTTAAAGTGAATGTCAATTTAGATGAGTTGGTGCCTGGTATTTAATAATCCTATTAAAAACAAGGGCACTTTAATTCATCAAAATTTACATTTCTCTCATTTTCTACAAATACCTTTTAATCTTTGCAAACAGGTGTATAATATGTATTAATACTTTCCCCTTCTGGTGAACCGCAGCCGTCCCACAGTCTCTCCCAAGGTCTGTGTGAATATATCAGGTGTGCTAGCTGGAGGCGCTGGTTCAGCTTGTATCAGTCGTTGGTATCTTCCTTTCCTTTCCTTCCTCGGTTGTATAACTCTAGGTGCAAAATAGTGGTGCTGAAATATCAGACAATACACCATAGAAAGGTGAATATCTACTCACAGTGTATATTGCAGGTTACCGGCTCCTTCCCAATATGAAAAGACAATATCACAGATTCAGTAAAAAAGTTTGTCTTTATTTGGCTCATGTGCCAGTGCTTTTGTATAATTTTTTTTGATTGTATGATGTTCTACATTAAATGTGGTCACAAATTTAGGGAAATTATTAAATGAGGTCTCATTTTTGTGTTTGTTTTCTAACAGGGTTGATCTTATTTTATTTCCAACTTCTTTTCTTTCTTTTTCTAAAGCTCTTTGGTCATATCCCTTTTGTATGAATCTTTCTTTGAGTATTCTTGATTGTTGTTCGTAATCATCTATATTGCTGCAGTTCCTGCGTATTCGTAGGAATTGGCTTTTTGGTACTGACTTTAGCCAGTTAGGATGGTGGCAGCTATCATGTCTAATGTAGGTGTTAGTGTCACACTTCTTAAAGTATGTTTTGCTGTGGATTTTTTCATCTATAGTGTAAAGAGTTAAATCTAAAAAATGTATTTCTTTTTTGTCATATTCTACTGATAATGTGACTTGCTGATTATTGTTATTAAGTATTTGCACAAATTCTATGAGTTTGGACTCACCCCCCTTCCATATGCACAGAATGTTATCTATATATCTATGCCAGGACACCAGGTCTGCACCAAATTCTTGATTATGCCATATATGAGTCGTCTCAAAATAGTCCATGTAAATATTGGCATAACTTGGTGCAAACCTGGTGCCCATGGCAGTCCCACAAATCTGTAAATAGTAATTCCCATTGAACCAAAAAAAGTTGTGATATAGAATAAATTCTATGGCTCTAAGTATGAAATCTAGTAATTTTGGTGATAATTTATCACCAAAATTACTAGATTTCATACTTAGAGCCATAGAATTTATTCTATATCACAACTTTTTTTGGTTCAATGGGAACTACTATTTACAGATTTGTGGGACTGCCATGGGCACCAGGTTTGCACCAAGTTATGCCAATATTTACATGGACTATTTTGAGACGACTCATATATGGCATAATCAAGAATTTGGTGCAGACCTGGTGTCCTGGCATAGATATATAGATGACATTCTGTGCATATGGAAGGGGGGTGAGTCCAAACTCATAGAATTTGTGCAAATACTAAATAACAATAATCAGCAAGTCACATTATCAGTAGAATATGACAAAAAAGAAATACATTTTTTAGATTTAACTCTTTACACTATAGATGAAAAAATCCACAGCAAAACATACTTTAAGAAGTTTGACACTAACACCTACATTAGACATGATAGCTGCCACCATCCTAACTGGCTAAAGTCAGTACCAAAAAGCCAATTCCTACGAATACGCAGGAACTGCAGCAATATAGATGATTACGAACAACAATCAAGAATACTCAAAGAAAGATTCATACAAAAGGGATATGACCAAAGAGCTTTAGAAAAAGAAAGAAAAGAAGTTGGAAATAAAATAAGATCAACCCTGTTAGAAAACAAACACAAAAATGAGACCTCATTTAATAATTTCCCTAAATTTGTGACCACATTTAATGTAGAACATCATACAATCAAAAAAATTATACAAAAGCACTGGCACATGAGCCAAATAAAGACAAACTTTTTTACTGAATCTGTGATATTGTCTTTTCATATTGGGAAGGAGCCGGTAACCTGCAATATACACTGTGAGTAGATATTCACCTTTCTATGGTGTATTGTCTGATATTTCAGCACCACTATTTTGCACCTAGAGTTATACAACCGAGGAAGGAAAGGAAAGGAAGATACCAACGACTGATACAAGCTGAACCAGCGCCTCCAGCTAGCACACCTTTTAATCTTTACAGCCGCTTCAGCGATTCCCCCGGCCGTCGGAAGCCTCTTCATACATCAGAAATGATGAATCCGATCAACATTTTGGAACTATGGGCAATCTTCAATGCCTTGAAGGCTTGGCCCCTACTGGGTTTGTCCCGGTTTATCACATTCCAATTAGAGAATATAACCTTGGTTGCTTACATCAACCATCAAGGAGAAACGAAAAGCTCCTTAGCTATGAAGAAAGTATCTCAGATTCTGGAGTGGATGGAGGCCCACATCTGTTCACTGTCAGCGATCCACATTCCTGGGTTTGGACAACAGGGTAGCAGATTTTCTCAGCAGACAATCCCTTCATCCGGGGGAACGGTCTCTCCATCCCAAGGTGTTTGCAAAGATATGCAACAGGTGGGGGACAACAGAGATCTGATGGCATCCTGTCTCAATGCCAAGCTACCCAGATATGGGTCGAGGTTGAGAGATCCTCAGGTGGAGCTAATAGATGCATTAGCATTGCCTTGGAAGTTCTGAATAATTTACCTTTTCACTCCTTTTTGTAGTGGGCCGCATCAAGCAGGAGCAGGCATTAGTGATACTGATTGCTCTGTTGTGGCAGCGAAGGAAGTGGTTCGCAGATCTGGTGGGGATGTCATCTCCTCCTTATAAGTTACCTTGTCACAGAGACATGCTGGTACAAGGTCCCTTTGTTCATCAAAATCTAGATACTCTGAGACTGACTGCGTGGAGATTGAACGCTTAGTCTTAGCCAAGAGAGATTTTTCTGAGAGGGTTATTGATACTCTAATGCAAGCTTATAAGCCAGTTACTAGTCACATCTACTATAAGGTGTGGAGAACCTACTTGTTCTGGTGTGAAGAGCATTGGTTTTTCCTGGCACAAAGTTAAGGTGGCTAGGACTTTATCTTTCTCCAGGATGGAATGGAGAAGGGCCTTTCTGCTAGTTCCCTGAGGGGACAGATTTTGGCCCTGTCTGTGTTATTGCACAAGAGGTTAGTGGAGCTTATTGATGTGCAGTCTTTCGTTAAGGCTCTGATTAGTCTCAGACCTGTGTTTTTAGATCTAGGTCTCCTCCTTGGAGTCTAAATCTTGTTCTTCAAGTTTTGCAAGAGGTTCCGTTTGAACCTATGCACTCTATTAACATTAAAATGTTATCCTGGAAGGTAATTTTTTTGTTGGCTATTGCTTCTGCGCGTGAGTTTACGAGATTTCTGCCTTGCAATGTGAGCCCCCTTATCTGGTTTTTCATGCAGATAACGCCGTTTTACGTACTATGTTTGGTTTCCTTCCTAATAAAACAAACAAAGAATCCAGCACCTGGAAGTAACAGGGTGTGCAAGCTTCAGGGATACTGCACTGTTATCCCAAAATTCAGAAAATCCTCAAAAAAGAAGCAGCACCAGCCAGTAGTTTTCAACAGTTTTATTCGTGCAAATAGCACAATGTAACAGCCAGACCAACAAGCAGCTAACGTTTCGGACTTAGTCCTTAATCATGCATAGTTACACCTGGAGATCATGCAGCTTAAATACACTTATAAAACACACCCACTCAATCAATCCCTATAGCAACCTGAATGTAAGAGCCCTCTAGTGGTCATATCATAAAATTACACAAACAGATCATAAAAAGTCAGGTTAAACACATATTGCTCCTAATAAATCAGAACACAAAAATACATTTCCGATTTATTAAAATATTCTTATATTAAATAACAAAAGCACATTAAAAACATAAAGACCAATCCAACTCCCTATTCATACCTTTTGGGTACATTGTATCTAATCTATTGATCCAATAGATCTCCCTAATTTTTAGTCTTTGTTCTATTACCACCCCGCCTAAGGTGCCCTACATGCTCTAATATCTGGAACCTTAATTGAGTAAGACCATGGCCTGCAGATAAAAAATGATTGGCCGATCCGAGTGGAATGGCCGCACTGTAGGTGAGCTCTGATGGTCACATCTCCAACATGCTGCAAATAAAGGTTATTCCACTGACCACACTGAAATAGAAGGAGATTACACTCTGCAGAACCAAATGTAAGCCCTAAAACATTGAAAAAATTTAGAGTGAAGCAGCTAAACTCTAGTCCAAAAACGGGGCCTACAAAACCGCCACCATCTTGAAGCCCTGACAGGCTGTAAACAGACGGATCACGTAGCTTACAGAGTATAGTCGGCTCAATGTACGGAGCAAACAAACATTAAAGGGAAACGAGTGAAATACCTAAACAACAGTACCAACAGACATTAAGGTATGAACCCCTTATAATTGCCTGGTGGCAATATAGATATATCCTAGCCCTCTTGAACCCCTCTGAGAGAGACTTTAAAGACAGGATGCTATTTTGAGAGGAAAATGACTCCTAGGGGGACTCTTGGGACATGGAGGCTATTTAAATATAAAATACCGACTAACTTGAGGTTCTTTTAAAATGGCAGAGGCTGAACTTTTTTTACAAGAAGTTGGAGCACTTCTGGATGCTCATTTCTTAAAACTTAGGTCAGCGATAAGAGCAGAATGTGACTCACTGAGAGATGTTTGCAGACCCTTCATAAAAAGGACACTGCCATTGACTGAGCCTCTAATTGCCCTTCACCCACCCAGTACTCGGGTCGATGTAGAGGAAATTTCCTCGGTCTTGCAAGCTACAGGAGTGTATATGGATATAGGGGGAGACTCTCACCCTGAATGGACCACTGGGGAACCGAAAGTTGATCTCATCAACTCATCTGCTGTACAGCATTCTGAGGCGCGAGAAGCGCATACTCCAGTTCTGCATGGAGGCCGTACAAACAGGATCCTCCTTGTCCCAGCTGCCGTTAAGAAGACCCTACAGCCTTACAGATGGGACCTCGGAGAGGGTCAGTTTAAGGTGATGCTTGATTCCATCAGGGTCATTTTTGACATTTACAGAGTGGCCTCATTGAATATGCTACAGACCGCTATTTCTGCGCAACACCATCCACTGAGTGGCCTTATTGATACGGCCTGCAACCAGACCACGAAGGTAGGAGTGGGTTAATGAATATACCCCTGCTGATGGACATCCGCAGTCTGCATATTATGGGAACTCTAATGTAAATTGCGGACAGACACTGTTACCCACTCAACTGCCATCTGAGTGCCAAACATATCTCCTCACTTTTGGTGGACAAGTTACTCCTTCTGAATCCGCATACTTAGACTTTAACTACACCCTTATGAAGGCAACTAAGCCAGATGTTGGGGAGACTGTCTTGGTACATTTTAAAGTCACATATACTGCTTACACCATTTTAAGCAGCAGTAATTTATTCACTTGTAATAGTTTAGACAGTTTATATTTACTCTTATTATATGTTTGCCAGTATAGCAACAGTTTAAAGGTTTAAAGGGTCCCCAGTTCCTATAATCAAACTGAATTGTTAATGGGTATTGTGTATATATAAGCCAACTCACTGTGTCCCTCCTTGTTTTGTCATATTTTGCTATGCTGCCGGCGGCCGAGGTGGCGTGGCATTCACATTGTATATTATGCATAAGGAGATTTATCTTACCCATTGATAAGACCTAGATAAGTTCTTTATATATGCCAGGAGTGGTTCACCCTCTTGTGTTTTGTGCAAATAACAACAGCTTTAGGCCCCACAGGTCTGTTCAATGGAAGAAAAGGGTCTGTTGACATTAATGTTTATAGAATTAGAGGGGTGGGATTTAGTGATTAACACAGATATCATAATAGACCAGAAACTCATCTTACCTTTTAGAGTTGAAACCTTTTACATAATTTGTTGTTGTCCTATATATATTGCACATTTCATGCTATGCCTGGCCCAAACTTATTGATTAAGATATGATAATGCCATTGAGTACTGCAACTTATCCTGACTTGATCTTTGAAGCACTAAATTTAATCTATGAGTACCACCCCCCCTTCCATATTTAGAGCCCACACCAGGGTTCAATCTTGGTGAATTATTTTCACCACAAATCCCTGCAATTTATTTATGATGTATCAATGTTTTGACAGCTATTGCAACCGGACCTGTGTGTCCGATCCTTTTGTTTGTGTATGTTTGAACAGGGGTCCTGCGTGTCCCCAAGTGTTACCTTTCATACTAAAACCGAATAAAAATTCATTAAAAATAAAAATAAAAAATCATAATAAAAAAAAAAAAAAAAATGATTGGCCACCAGAGCATCCATTTTTTTTGTTCTTATATTGCTTTTGTGTTGGGTTATCCTTTCACGGACAGTGCGGGTGGTCTCATCCACATACCCCAACCCACAAGGACATTTAATGTAATACACAGCAAAATCTGTGTTACAGATAAAATGCCCCCTGATCTCAAATTTTTTACCTGTACCAGAATGGCTGAAAGAAGAACCCTTGATCATGTTGTTGCAATTTGAACAACCAAGACAAGGGAAGCAGCCTAGATTCTTAACACCAATATACCTCTGTACAAGTGTCTTAGAAGGGCCAATATCTGCATGTACCAAAAAATCTTTTACATTTTCCCCCCTCTTAAAAGCAGGCATAGGTGGTTCTTTAAACTCAGATACATTAGGGTTATATGTTCTTAAAATGTGCCAATGCTTAGAAATGATTTTATTTATTCTATTGCTTAATTTGGAGTACTGACTCACAAAAATCAATCTGTTAGATCTTGTTTTCTTTTTAACCTCTTTCTGTTGCAGTAAATCTTGTCTAGGGATTTGCTTTATATTTTCAATCTCTTTCTGAATTAAGGCTGATGGATAACCCCTAACCTTGAAACGGTCGCCCATCTTTACTAGTCTCTGTGTTACAGGACCAGTTTCAGAGACAATTTTTTTCACTCTTAACAGTTGACTTCTTGGGAGCGACTTAACCAAAGATGGAGGATGCATGCTGTTGTAATGAAGAAGAGTGTTGAGGTCCGTTGCTTTCTTATGTAGGTCAACTACCAGACCCTGGTTACTTTTAAATACCCTGGTGTCAAGGAAAACAACACTCTCCTCACTACAAACAAGCTTAAATTTAATGTTACAGGTAGCCGAGTTTAATTCATTAACAAATTCCTCCAGGGTTCCAATGTCACCAAGCCATACGCCAAAGATGTCATCTATATAACGCCACCAGGTGGCACCATACTGTAAAAACAGTGAATTACTATAGGCGAAATAGTCCTCATACATATTCATGTATATATTGGCGTATGTAGGGGTGACATTGGAACCCATGGCTGTGCCTTGGCGCTGTAAATAATAATGGTCTTCAAAGAGAAAATAATTACACCTCAGGATGATGCTTAACAGTTGCAAAATAAATTCCCTATGTTGGGCACTATATCGCTCATCCTGGCTCATTATTTTACTCACAGCGCCAATGCCTGACTCATGTGTGATAGATGTATACAATGAATTAACATCTAAACTAAAGAGGATACCTTTAGTATTATCAATTGGTAAATTTTGTAGTTTTGACAAAAAATCCCCAGTGTCTTTAATAAAAGAGCTGGAATTCACATAAGGTCTCAAAGCCTTGTCTAAAAAACTAGACACATTTGATAGTACAGAACCCATCCCTGCCACAATAGGTCAGCCAGGGGGGGCAGTAGAGCTCTTATGAACCTTGAGGAGTGTATACAGGACCGGGGTAATGTCCTCTGTATTTAAAAGAAACTGAGCAGTATCATTGTCAATAATCCCATATGTAACAGCTGACTGAACACAACTATTAACTTCCTTTTTGATTTTGAAAAAAGGATTAGTATCCAGCTTTTGATACACATCATTATCAGATAGTTGGGTATAGATTTCATTGACATAGTACTGTTTGTCTAGGAGCACCGTAGCCCCGCCCTTATCAGCCCCTTTAATGACTAATGATTTATTGCTCTTAAGTTTATCAGGGGCCTTTCTCTCATTTACAGACAAACAACCCCTAATATCCTTATCACATTTTTGTACCTGACGATGTTTACAAAGTTCTAACACATCTCTCTCCACCAATTTAATGAATGCTTGTACCCCTGCATTAACCTGTACTGGTGTAAACGTACTCTTTTTCATCAGCCCTAACTTTTTCAGATTCAACCCCTGATCTTGTGTACACATCATAGAAGTATTACCTTTAACACTACATTCAGGAATGTCTGCAAAAAAAAACTTTTTAATTTAACTGATCTGAAAAAACGATACAAATCTTTTTGCATTTGAAAAGCATCAAAATCTTGCTGTGGACAAAAAGAAAGTCCCTTATTAAGCACTGACAGTTCATCGTCAGAAAGTGATACCTGGCTGAGGTTCATCAGGGTTTGCTGACACTGCGGGTTATCACCCGCTTCTCCTCCACAGATGCCGGTTTCTTCCTGGATTCTGCTGTTTTTCTTCCAGCGGTGCCGGCTACCCCCTCTGCGGCAACTAGCACTTCCATGTCGGAGCCCCCCGATGCTGACCCGGATGAAGAGCCCTGGGTACTGGAGCGGCCGCTCAACTTGTGCGCACGCCTGCACCTGAAACCGGAAGTGCCGCCGGTACGTCTGCCAGAGTCCCCAGCCCAACGGTAAACAGTTCCGGACACATAGTCCTCTTCATCCCGGGCAAATTTTGTCTTCTTACATTCCTGGATCACCCCTCAGCCAGTTGCGACTCCAGGGAAGAGGTAAGCTTTTCAAATTCTTCAACTGATAACCCATCAGCCAGTTCTTTTTTCATATTTTCAATCTGGATACTTTGGCTCTCAATTTCCATCTGGAGATATTCAACAGTGAGCACCATCAAATCGAAGGAACATTTATTTAGCACTCTCTCGAATTTTTGACAGTATTCAATGTTATCCTTCATCAAAGTTGGACGAGTGCTCATATGCAATCCCCTTGGGATGCGCTTCACCCGATGGTACTCAGCCAGAGTCACAGCATGCAGTTCAAAAGCAACATGTTTTTTTTTGTAGATATTCCAGTTTCTTACTATTTGATTGGGTAGTTGAGGATTTTAAAAAGTCTCTGGAGCCACGAATCAGAGTAGTGATCCGTGCAGCCTCCATATCTGTGTATCCAAAGGTCTTTGGCTCCTTATCTTCAACATTCTGTTCCATAGTTACCCAGTGCAAGGAATAGTGCAAAAGACTTGTAGTAAAACAAACAAAGAATCCAGCACCTGGAAGTAACAGGGTGTGCAAGCTTCAGGGATACTGCACTGTTATCCCAAAATACAGAAAAACCTCAAAAAAGAAGCAACACCAGCCAGTAGTTTTCAACAGTTTTATTCGTGCAAATAGCACAATGTAACAGCCAGACCAACAAGCAGCTTGTTGGTCTGGCTGTTACATTGTGCTATTTGCACGAATAAAACTGTTGAAAACTACTGGCTAGTGCTGCTTCTTTTTTGAGGATTTTCTGGTTTCCTTCCTAAGGTAGTGTCAGACCGCAACATCAATCAAGGGATTGTGGTTCCCTCCTTGTGCCCTAATCCTTCTTCATCTAAGGAACGTTTGCTTCACAATTTGGATGTGGTTCACGCCTTGAAGTTCTATCTTCAGGCTACTAAGGAGTTTAGACAATCTTCATCCTTGTTTCTTGTCTATTCGGGGAAGCGTAAGGGGCAGAAGGCCACATCGACTTCCCTATCTTTTTGGTTGAGGAGTGTTATCCGCCTAGCTTATGAGACAGCGGGACATAAACCTCCTGTGAAGATAAAGGCTTATTCTACAAGAGCAGTGGCTTCCACTTGGGCCTTTAAGAAAGAGGCCTCTATGGATCAGATCTGTAAGGCGGTGACCTGGTCCTTACATACTTTTTCTAAATTTTACAAGTTTGATGTTTTTGCTTCGGCTGAAGCAACTTTCGGGAGAAAAGTTTTGCAGGCTGTGGTGCCCTTTAGAATAGGGTCTTCCTCTCTTTTTCTTCCCTCCCGTTATCATTCAATGTCCTCTAGAGCTTGTTTATAATTTTCCCAACAGTAAGGAATGAAGACATAGACTCTACTTATCATAAGAAGGAAAACATAATTTATGCTTACCAGATAAATTAATTTCCTTTTGGATAAGGAGAGTCCACGGCCCTTATCCGTATTTTCCTATAGGTGGACCTTTATAAGTTATTTATCTTCTGGCACCATTTATACCCTGATGTTTCTCCTACTTTTCCTTGTTCCCTCAGCAGAATGACTGGGGTAATGGGGAAGTGGGAGGGATATTTAAGCCTTTAGCTGGGGTGTCTTTGCCTCCTCCTGGTGGCCATGTTCAGTATTTCATAACAGTAAGGAATGAAGCCGTGGACTCTCCTTATCCAGAAGGAAATTAATTTATCTGGTAAGCATAAATTATGTTTTTCTTTCTGTCTTGATAAAAGATATAGCACTTTGTGCATTTTTTCACTGTGGACTTCCTTTGTTCCTTGAGATAGAATGTGTTTACAAACAAATTTAATTTGACTTCAATGCAGATCTATGTTTTTTTGTTTAAATTACATAACCTGAAAGTACTGAGTGTGGTATTATTTAGATTTAAAAACAATTGGATAACATTATATTGGAGACCTACGTAAGGTGACTTTTTAGATGTAAAATGTGTGGGGGTTTTTTTTGTTTTTTTTTTAAAATAATTTTTATTGAAGTCTTAAAGAAGTACAATATATGAAAGGTATGCCTCAAAACATTTACAGATAGATGTAAACACAATACAATTAGAAGAGTAATGCATTCAAATACCACTAGCGTGACTATAAAATGTGGGCTATCTCTTATAGAGAGACTTCAGTTTTATTATAAAAGTTAAATAAACAGAAATGGTCCTCTCCCAGCTAGATAAAAAGAAGATTAGGGTATCTATACAGAGAAGCTTAAGGCTAGGGAGGAGGTAGCTCTTATAGTTTTATGGGGAAGGTGGATGCAGCAGGCAAGAGCCGCTCAAATAGAGTAGGGGGGGAGGGGTGGAGAGCGGAGCCTGCTAGTAAACTATGCATATAAATTTAGCGAGTACAAAGCTCAATTAACAACTAACAGACAGACCAAACAGCCATAAACGAAATAACACTAGAGATACCCTTATAACCCTCCCTCTATGGCTTTAGTAGAAGATCATAATCTGAGTCTCAATCCAACCAGTAATACAAGTGAATTGACTTTCTATAAAGTGGATAGGGGTAACTCCCAACATTATTAAGTGGGGGAGGGGGACATTAGTATGTTTGGAATATAGGGGATTTCTAGGTGAGCCCCTCCCCTAGGGAAATACCAACTATAGGCGATGTGGGAGAAGGAGTAGGGGTATGACCCGCCGGTAACCAGTACCGGTGGGAAAGGGAGGGGAGGGGCCCACCAGAAACAGATAATTTGTATTAATATTAAACGCAACGTAAGCAATGTCATGTCCTAGGAACATAAATATAATAAAGCATAAGCATAGCATATGTTATAAACTAGTCGCTATGTCATCTACACTAGCTGAGTTCTATACTATAGAAGCTTTAAAGATTGCAAATGTACATTGAGATATGTGGAACCATGCAAGAACATCAGTAAAAACTCCTGAAGCAACATATATGCTAAGATAAATATTGATGGTAGATGAATTATTCCAAGTTGTAGTATGCTTTTATAATGCTCACTTAAGGCAACATGGATTGCACAAAAGCAGAGTTAGAGCCTAAATTCCCAAATGGCATCAACCTCTTTTATTACCTGGAGTTATGTTATATACTTCATAAACATGATGATGTAAAACCAGAATAAAATAGTGAGCCGTAAGAAACCTGAGCCTTGGTAGTCCAAGTGATCCCCTCATCTAATATATGCATTGTCCTGGGTAGCGTAACATGTAACTTCTAGTTGCTAGGACCATCTATAAGTTAATTTAAGTAGATTAGCCCCAGGAGTAGAGCATTAGGAGCTCAGAGTATAGTATGGGGAAGGCATTAACTTCCTGAAATTCTGCTAGGGGTCCACTTACATATAAAATCCCATGAAATTATTGTATATAGATTGTTATATATATATATTTTTTTAAAAACAAAAAACAAAAAAGGAACATATAATAACGAATGTGGTGTTTCATGACTCTAGGCTATACAAGACTACAGGTGAATAAAGTTGTAGTCAAATGCTATAGGGTATCATGTAGCTAATATTAACAATTTCAGTGTAAAATGCGACATGGGAGTTAACTAGTCACTAGATCTGCGTATAATACGGCATTGACCCAAAGAGGACAAGGCATCATGTTACAAGGAGATCCAAGTATTAAGACTGTTATATCTGCCTTGTTCCCCTGCAAAGACTCAAAGTATTATAGTCAAGGTTAGGAATTAAAGACATTATATTTACAGGAGCAACTAATATGGAGTTGAGGGAGTGAGCCTGATAACCAAAATATTAAAAGTTGGGCTAACTTTCCATTATTATTATAGGATAGAAAGGGCTTAAACTATAGTATAACGGTTGCATTAATTTCCTGTAAGATTATTAAGGGCTCTCTAGTTAGTAGCATCTGGTTTAGCTGTGCGAAACATCATACAATACACTAGCAAATAGGAGAGAAACCTTAAGCGTGACACAGCCGTCCAAACACTAGGGTCATCAAGCGACAAGATATAATAGACAGCACAGTGTCCAGTTTTAGGGAATGTCACATATGTGAGCCAAGCGCCCACAACAGTAGTGGATAAACACCGTTAGCGCAAGAGTCACAAACTTGTTCCTGAAGAAGCTGCATAAAAAAGAAATTTAAATAAAAGCACATCAGCACTATAGGAGCCTGGTCTCTTACTCTGCGTACACGAAGCTCTCTGTTCTAGCCCACACCTAGACAAATCCATTTTGTGCGCTGTGTGCCGGTCGGGAGATTCAGAGCACTCCCCTGCAAAACCAACTCTGACCACATCTTACAAATATTGTGGGCTTCCAGACTCCCGGAGCATGTAAGAACCAAGGGCTTGTCAGGGCATAGTTTAGTTTCCCAATAAACCGGGCATATATAGACAATGAATCTTCTCACGGATGTGTCTCCGTTCTTCTGCGGTACTGAGTAACCTAAGTACCCTGTGCTCTGCTCAGCTCCTGGCTCTAGAATCTTGCGTGATAGAACTCCGTTAGCTACCGCAGGTCTCCCAGACAAGTTAGATTCTACAGTATTGAAGGGAGTATGGGCTGTCGGCTGTAGATTGTAAGCTTTAGTCAGGTTGCGTCGCTGTAGTTGTGACAGACCTAGGCATACAATACTATGGTGTCCCGACCCTGAGTAGGTGGAGAAAGGCTGTACGATGTAGTTCCGCTCATCAGTATCTGCCTGCTCTATGCCCTCAAATCTGGGGCTCCTTGCTTCTGTCATATGCAGCTCCACTGGCTCTTGAGATGAATCCCCTGTTCGCTGCGTCGGATCTGCTTCACATCGATCGGTTTCCTCCGCAACCACCCTTGACCGGCTTGAAAGCCACAGAGGGGTCACAGCATTTCTCAGCTCTGACACAAGAACTTGTTGATGGGAGTCTAGGGAGCGCCTTAAATCTTGTAGCGCTGTAAGGATAAGTTTCTCCATCTGGGTTTTGAAAGAGTAGTGGGTGTAGAGGCTGTATCTCAATTGACCAGGGTGGTGCATAGGCGTCTGCAAGTATGGCGGTTTACTCTCCGTCGTGGTCTCAATGAGACAGTAGGCCTTTGTGTGATTTTTATATTAGTTATTTTGTCCCCTTGTTCCAAGACATGCAATCCATGATCTGGTAAACATGTAGAGTCAAAAATAAGGATGTATAAATTCTTAACGTGCCATTAATTGACAATTTAATGATCAAATGTTGGGAGCTCTCAGTCGGCACATCTTGTTGCTCCGCCCCCTAAAATGTGTGTTTTAAAAAGTAGAAATATTTATACATTAAAAATATAAAGCTGACCCTTTTAATTGAAATATATGCAGCTTTACCGACATTTATCAATTTATATGTAGTTGTTTTCTTTCATGTAATTAGCAAGAGTCCATGAGCTAGTGATGTATGGGATATACATTCCTACCAGGAGGGGCAAGTTTCCCAAACCTCAAAATGCCTATAAATACACCCCTCACCACACCCACAATTCAGTTTTACAAACTTTGCCTCCCATGGCGGTGGTGAA
The DNA here is from genome assembly GCF_027579735.1 of Bombina bombina. Classification (NCBI taxonomy): domain Eukaryota; kingdom Metazoa; phylum Chordata; class Amphibia; order Anura; family Bombinatoridae; genus Bombina; species Bombina bombina. The sequence goes on from NC_069503.1 coordinate 31,592,600, forward strand.
GTAAGTTTGTGCTAGATTTCTACGTTGATATGCGCTTCGCAGCAGGACGAAGCCCGGTTTTCCTCTCAGAGTGCAGTGAATGTAAGAGGGATGTGAGGAGAGTATTGCCTATTTGAATACCATGGTCTTCCTCTAGGGGATCTATTTCATAGGTTCTCTGTTATCGATCGTAGAGATTTCTTCTCCTACCTCCCTTTTTCAGATCGACGATATACTCTTATATACCATTACCTCTACTGATTCTCATTTCAGTACTGGTTTGGCTATCTACTTTATGTAGATGAGTGTCTTTGGGTAAGTAAGTCTTATTTTATTTATGACACTCTCAGCTATGGTTTAACACTTTATATGTAAAGTTCTAAATATATGTTTTTTACTTATATTTGCCATGATTCAGGTCAATCAGTTTATTTTTCCTTCTTTCAGACTGTCAGTTTCATTTTTTGGGAAAATGCATATGAATGAAATATTTTTCTTACCTAAAATTTGCAATTGACTTTTTTTCCTTTTAACTGCGGGCTATTAGGCTCGCGGGGGAAAAAAATGCTAGAATTTATTGCGTCATTTTTGGCGCGAGACTGACGTTTGTTTGACGTAAATGACGTCATTTCCGGCGTCGTAGTTGACGCCGGAAGTTTTCACGTAGTTGCGTCATTTTTGACTCTCGTGTTTGTTACAGACGTTTTTGGCGCCAAAAAAATAAATATGTGGGCGTCATACTTGGCGTCAGTTTTTTTTACATTATTTAAGTCTCACTTTTTAGTTGCTTCTGGTTTCTAGAAGCTAGTTCTGTTTGCATTTTGTTCCCATTCCTGAAACTGTCATTTAAGGAATTTGATAATTTTGCTTTATATGTTGTTTTTCTATTACATATTGCAAGATATTCCAAAACTGTTCCTGTATCAGAAAATACTGTTGTATTCCTGATGACTGATATCAGTCCTACCAAAGCTAAGTTCATTTATTTTAATGTTATGAATTTTATCTTTAGCTATGGTTTGTAATAAGTTATCATGATAAACCTTTACATGCAGAGTCCATTAGTATTTATGCATTATCTATTGCTATTCTTTTTACATTTTATGTACAAGATATACCTAGGAATCTATGAGAATGTTTTCTAACTCTATCCTAAAGGCTTTGTCTGACATCCCGCCTTCTAATGAAATTTATAGGTCTTTTTTAAACTTCTCATTTAGTTGATGAATTTTCAAATGACCGACAACATACTAATTATCCTTCTCTGATGATTTTTTTTCTCATTTAGAATATACTTCATCAGACATTTGACACTAACAAATCTACTTTTTTATTTTTAAATAGAGTACGTTCGTTGTTGTAAAGGTGTTGATTATATTGTATATGAGGAGTCTAGTTCTTTTGATTTAAGACTAGCTAACATTTAAATTCTGCCCATTAACCTCCTGTGGTTTTGGTATAGGCCTGGGACCTTCTTTAAGGTTTTTAAATTGTATCCTTTATCGGCAGTTAGTTTAAAAAAATATTTTTGAGGAAAGATCCCCAAAGTTAAAGGGGTTTTCTCTACTCTTGCTAATCATACTACTATTCCTATAGAAAATAGTATTTATTTTTTTCCTTCAGATGGGAAACTTGTATCTTATTTAAGGAAAAATATTTTATTTCAGGTCCTTTTCTTAGGCCTGCAATTTATTTGGCTGATGTTGCAAATGCTTCAACATTCTGGTTGGATACTTTAGTGCAACAAGTATCGGATTATGATTTGTTTTAGCATTGTTAAATTGCTCAACATGCTAATAATTTCATTTGTGTCGTCATTTTTTTTATATTTTCACAATTGAGGTTAAATCTATGTCTTTAGCTATTTTTAGCTAAAAGAATTTTGTGACTTACTCTTGGAATGCTAATTTGATTTCTTTTTTTCCAAGGTAATCAATTATTTGGTTCACAATTGGATTCAATTTTTTCAAACTGGGGAAGGGAGTTTTTTGATTTTTTCAAGATTGAGTTCCTTAGAGTAAATTATAAGCTTATATTGGTTTGTTCTTAATAGGGAACGGAATCCTAATTTTTTCCCAAGTAACATGTTTTTATTTGGAAGTTTTCTTCAACATGGAATGAATTTAAGCTATTTAAAAGTTCAAAGTCAGTCCCCCAAATTTGCATGTAGGTGCGTTTTTTTATTCCAGCTTAGCTGGTAAGGGGCAGGTTAAGACTTTTTAAAATTTGTTTGGTTCAATTCGGTCCAAACTTCTTAGATTGGGGTACTGAATAGGATTCAGAGTAAAACCGCCTGTGAGAAGTTTTTTTCTCTCTATCATATTCCAGCTATTCCAGTAAAGGCTCACACTTTTCTGAAGTATGTTTCAGACCTGTATGTGTTGGGTACTTGTGAGGCACGGCTGGTTACCCATTGGGGTCTCAAGGCGCTGCTCAGACCTTGAGTTATCTGGGGTATTCATACCAATTCCATTTCAGGAACAGGGTTTGGGGTTTTATTCAAAACTATTCATTATCCCAAAGATATAAAATCTTTTTGATAGTCATATAAGAGTTCCTTCTTTCTGAATGGTGTTTATATGGTCTATTCTGCCTTTTTGGTCAGTAAGGGCATTATTTGTTAACAATATCTTCTTGTTCTGTTTTCATTCAGATTATTTTCATTTTCTGAGATTCTCTTTTTGACAAGCATTACCAATTTGTTGCTTTTCCTTCTGGTCTTGCGACAGCTCTGAGAATCTTTTCAAGGTTCTCAGTGTTTCCTTATTTGGACGATCTCGTGGTACTGGCTCAGTCTTTTCGTTCTCCAGAATCTCATATGATTCAACGTTTGTTGTTTCTTCTAAGATATGGTTGAAGGTTCTTTTTATCAAAAGATCCTTGGTTGCTCAGACAAGGGTCACCTTTTTTAGGTTTTCAGATAGATTGTGTCAATGTCTTTGTCTCTAACAGACAGGAGACAATTATATTAGGTTCAGTTTGTTGGAACCTTCAGTCTCTATTATTTCCTTCAGTAGCTATATGCATGGAAGTTTTAGGTCTCATGGCTGCAGTTTTAGGTCTCAAGGGATTAGATTCCCTTTGATTCCCTTTGCTCATTTTCATATGAAACCTTTCCAATTTTTTATGCTGATTTAATGGTGCAGGGATTCTAGGATATCATTTTTAATATCTTTGAATTCCAAGGTTCAACTATCTTTGACTTGGTGGTTAGATCACCATCATATAGTTCTACGGGTCTCTTCGATTCATCCAACCTGGACCTTGATCACTACAGATGCAAGTCTTTTAGGTTGGGAGGCTGTCTGGGGATTTCTGTCAGCACAAGGGGTTTGGAAATCTCAGGAGGCGAGATTACCATTCAATATTTTGGAACTCTGTGCATTCTCAGAGTTGGTCAGTTGTGGCTTCTTTTTGAAGAGAGAGACGTTATTGTTTTTTTCAGACAGACAACTGTGGCGTATGTCAATCATCAGGGTGGGACTCTCAGTCCTTAGGCTGTGAAAGAAGTATCTCGGATATTTGCTTGGGTTAAATCCAGCTCCTGTCTAATTTCTGCAGTCCATATCCCAGGTTTAGACAATTGGGAAGCGGATTATTTCTGTCATTCAAGCTTTACATCCGGGAGAATGGTCTCTTTACCCAGATGAGTTTTTTTCAAATTGTTCAGATGTGAGGGTTTCCAATAATAGTTCTGATGGCATCTCATCTAAACAAGAAAACTTCCCAGGTACCTTTTCAGGTCCGGGGATCCTCAGGCGGAAGCAGTGTATGCATTGACACTTCTTTGGAGTTATCAATCTGCCTATATTTTTGCTCCTTCTTGTTCTTCTTTTTAAGAGTGATTTTTTCAAAATCATCATGGAACAATCGTTTGTGCTGCTGGTGGCTCCAGCATGGCCGCTCAGGTTTTGGTATATGGTTCTTGTTCGGATGTCCAGTTGCCAACCTTGGTCACTTCCATTTAGGCTAGACCTTAAGATTCGTTTTTTCCCATCAGGAAAGCAAATTATTAAATTTGATGGTATGGAAATTTAAACGCTTAGTGCTTAGTCATAGAGGTTTCTCTGACTCAGTTATTAATACTATGTTGCAGGTTCGTAAATCTGTGTCAAGAAAGATTTATTATCGAGTTTGGAAGACTTACATCTTATAATGCTCTTCTCATAATTTCTCATGGCATTCTTTTAGAATTCCTAGGATTTTATAGTTTCTTCATAAGGTTTTGTCTGCACGTTCCTTGAAAGGACAAATCTCTGCTCTTTCTGTGCTGTTTCACAGAAAAAATTGCTAATCCTTTCTGATATTCATTGTTTTGTTAAGGCTTTGGTTCGTATCAAGCCTGTCATTAAGCCAATTTCTCCTCCTTGGAGTCTTAATTTGGTTCTGAGGGATTAACAGACTCTTCCGTTTAAGCATATGCACTCTTTGGACATTAAATTACTTTCATGGAAAGTATTGTTCCTTTTGGCCACCTCTTCCGCTAGAAGAGTTTTTTTGAATTATCTGCTCTTTCTTGTGAGTCTCCTTTTCTGATTTTTCATCAGGATAAGGCGGTTTTTGCTGTCTTTATTTCAATTTTTTCCTCAAGTTGTGAATTATAACAACATTAATAGAGGAATTATTGTTCCTTCCTTGGGTCTTAAATCCTAAGAATTCTTTGGAAATATCCTTACATTCTTTGGATGTGGTCAGAGTTTTTAAATATTTTGTTGAAGCTACTTAAGATTTCAGAAAGGCTTCTAGTCTATTTGTTATCTTTTCTAGTTTTTGGAAAGGTTAGAAGGCTTCTGCCATTTCTTTGGCGTCTTGGTTTAAGAAATCTCAATGTATCCTTCCTGGTAAAATATTTTATAAATAAATAAATAAGTCTTTGATTCATCATGCTTATGTGGAGTCGGTTAAATCCCCGTCTCAAAGGATTACGGCTCATTCTACTAGGTCAGTTTCTACTTCCTGGGCTTTTAGGAATGAAGCTTCTGTTGATCAGATTTGCAAAGCAGCAACTTGGTCTTCTTTGCATACTTTTACTTAATTCTACCATTTTGATGTTTTCTCTTCTTCTGAAGCAGTTTTTTTGGTAGAAAAGTACTCCAGGCAGCTGTTTCAGTTTGATTCTTCTGCTTATAATTTCAGTTTTTTTCATTATATGATTAAAACTGTTTGATTTGGGTTGTGGATTATTTTTTCAGCGGAATTGGCTGTCTTTATTTTATCCCTCCCTCTCTAGTGACTCTTGCGTGGAAGTTCCACATCTTGGGTATCTGCTATCCCATACGTCACTAGCTCATGGACTCTTGCTAATTACATGAAAGAAAACATAATTTATGTAAGAACTTACCTAATAAATTCATTTCTTTCATATTAGCAAGAGTCCATGAGACCCACCCTTTTTGTGGTGGTTATGATTTTTTTGTATAAAGCACAATTATTCCAATTCCTTATTTTATATGCTTTCGCACTTTTTTATCACCCCACTGCTTGGCTATTCGTTAAACTGAATTGTGGGTGTGGTGAGGGGTGTATTTATAGGCATTTTGAGGTTTGGGAAACTTTGCCCCTCCTGGTAGGAATGTATATCCCATACGTCACTAGCTCATGGACTCTTGCTAATATGAAAGAAATGAATTTATCAGGTAGGTTCTTACATAAATTGTGTTTTTTTACAATTTTCTTATTTTTTTAAAAAATGCTAGATGATGCAAGTTATAACAAACACACAAAACTGCAGGTCTATTACTTTAGAAATTAGTGTAAAATCTTATATTTTATGCTCTTGCAAAATATGTATTTGTTAAAAAATGACAGAGCAATATGTTTTGTGTATATTTCTATAAGTATATATTATATGTATGGAAATAAATGTTACATATCTGATGGGGGCTTCTTTTAAATACAAAAAGTAATACAGTGACTAATTGCAAAAGCACACAGTTGCAGAGTACAGCAATTTATATGTGTAGAAAAAATATATTTAATGTATGCGAGAAGATTATAAAAATGAAACATTAGATAATACAGTTAGTGAACAAACAATAAAAGGGTCAAATTATTAATATTGAAATACCCTTTGTATCACATATGTATCTAATACCATATTAATATGATATGTCTGTTGTTTGCAACTAAATTGTGTTAAAATAACAATCTCCATCAATAAACACATAATATAATGCTGTATCCTGAGATATTTTAGGACACAACAGAAAAATCTCTCACATTTAATTAAACAGTTTGTCTCCTCCTTACTTATCCATATGATAATCACACCCTGAGGGGGAGGCAGGGACTCTGTATTCATGTGACACCAGAGGGGGCAATAGACATCTATATGAGAACAAAAGTCCAGGGGCTCGATCCGATATAAATCGTTGCCCGCAAAAGCCGGCAACGACAAAATCTGCGCAGGTTTGGTATCCTATATACGGCGTAACCTAGAAGTTACGCCCGTATATTTCTGCTGTCGTCCATAGTTTTTTTGGCCAAAGGCAGGAATACCAAACCCACGCAGTTTGGTATCCAATATACAGCGTAAGGACTTACGTGGCAAAAATGGAGAAATCTTACTCCATTTTCACCTCGCCACAAAAAGCAGCCGTAAGAAGCCTTACGCTGACTATTGGAGCCCCGTAACTACCTAAACTACCTGCAAAATAAACCTAACACCTAACGCATGCGCAATGTCTATCTACCTGTCAACCGCGATCCCCCGCCGCAATCCCTAATAAAGTATTTAACCCCTAAACCGCCGCTCCCGGACCCCGCCGCCATCTACATAAACTAACCCCCTACTGTGAGCCCCTAAAACTGCCACCATCTAACTGATCTATCCCCTAATGTGAACCCCTAAAACCGCCGCCATCTACCTTATCTATCCCCTAATGTGAACCCCTAAAACCGCCGCCATCTACCTGATCTATCCCCTAATGTGAACCCCTTACACCGCCGCCATCTAACTGATTATCCCCTAATGTGAACCCCTAAAATCGCCGCCATCTACCTTATCTATCCCCTAATCTGACCCCTTACACCGCCGCCATCTACCTTATCTATCCCCTAATGTGAACCCCTTACACCGCCACCATCTACCTTATCTATCCCCTAATCTGACCCCTTACACCGCCGCCACCACCTATATAAAAATTATTAACCCCTAATCTAATCCCCCTATACTGCCGCCAGCTATATTAATATTATTAACCCCTAATCTAATATCCCTAAAGTAATAAGTTCTATTACCAGCCCTTAAAAGGGCCTTTTGCGGGGCTTTGCTCCAAAGTAAACAGCTGGGATGAAGACTTCTTCTTTGCCGCTTGGATAAAGACATCGCCCGGATCGGATGAGGAGTTCGGCCCGGTTGGGTGAAGACAAGGTAGGGAGATCTTCAGGGAGGTAGTGTTAGGTTTTTTTAAGGGGGGTTTGGGTTTGTTTAGAATAGGGGTATGTGGGTGGTGGGTTGTAATGTTGGGGGGTGGTATTGTGTTTTTTTTTTCAGGCACAAGAGCAGTTTTCTTTGGGGCATGCCCCGCAAAAGGTAAAAGAGCTTTGAACTTTTTTTTTTTTTTGAAATTCTTTTTATTGAGAGCATCACACATGAAAACACATAGTTACATCAGATATCAAAAGAACATCAAAATCAAGCACCAACACAGTTGGGCACATTGTCGTATATATTAATCTTTCAACATAACCTTAGCTCCGATGTTTGTAACATATGAACACCCCCCACTCCCACCCCTCCGCCCTCCCAAACCTCTACCCAAATTGCCAAAACTCCCTCCCACACCCTGTAAGCCCATACGTATAGGACCTCATGAATTAGCTTTTTAAGATGTCACTTAGTGAACAGCGTGAAGAGGGGAGAAGAGAAAAAAAAAAGGGAAAGGAGGGGAAAGGAAGGGGTGTAATGAAGGGGTGTAATTGTCTCTCCCATCTCCCTCTGTAATCTTTAGGAGTTTCTAGGATAAAGTATGTGTGCCCACTCACCCCTCAAGAAGTTCTCCAAGAATATCTCAGAGTGCTGAAATGATAGTAAAATCTGTCTTTGAATTTGGAGTTCAAAGGTCAAAATCAGTCTGCGCCATTTCCTTAAAAACAAGTTTAGCCTATTACCGAAGTCTACCCTGGTGTCTACCTGCTCTATAAATAAGTGAGTTTTCAGGATGTTACGAAAGTAAGCTATAGTGGGTCTTGTCCTCTTGGTCCAATGGTTTAGGATACACTTTCGTGCAAGTAGGATAGTCATGGTCAGTTCTATGTCACAGTGTTTATATTGAGCACCCCAGTTTAGAAACAGGATATCTGTGGGATTGAGGGAGATTGGGATCTTCAATTTGTTGTTGATCCAATATTGCAATTGGTGCCAGAATTGACGAATCACTGGGCAATCCCATATGCAGTGTAGCAGACCCAGGGCCTCCGCCGCACATTTAGAACATTTATTAGGGCAATTAGGCACCCATTTGACCAGTCTTTTAGGGGTCAGGTAGGCTCTATGTAAAAATTTAGTTTGGGTTTCTCTGAGATTCACCAAGAGAGTTGCCTTCTTAACTTTCTCCAAAGCTTTCCAAGTCTCCTCCACTGTAATCCCCGGGACTCCTTCCCTCTCCCATCCCATCACAGCAGATGACTGTATTTTCGTCAGTCTATCCTGTAGAAAGGTTTGATAGATCTCTGATAGAGAGAATCTGCCCATTTTAAACAGGGATTGAGTAAGTTGAAAAGGGGAACCAACCCAAAAGTCCGGATTATCCCTAATCAGTGTGTTCAAATAATGACGTGTCTGCAAGTAAGCATAAAAGTGAGCATTCGGAAGATTAAACTCCCTTTGCAGCGTAGAAAAGGATTTTATCGAGTGAGTCAAGGGCTCCAGTAAGGATCCCACCGACTTCAGACCCAGCTTCTCCCAATAGTCAAAGGGTTTCATATCTAGCCCCGCTGGGAAATCCGGATTACTGTGGAGGGGAAGAAAGACAGAACTGTGGCAACTTTTTTCAAGAATTTATGTGCCTGGTGCCAGGCTCTTAATGTGTAACAGGTGTGTGAAAGTTCATTAGTAACACTGCTTTCAACAAGTCTATTGTGAGCATAAGTCATGAATAGATTTTCCAATATATTAAAAGTATGGTTACCAAATAAAAACTTGAGTGAGTGTTTCATTTTTAAATATATGTAATAACTCATGGCTTAGGGTTTTACATATATTTTATTATGATTTTAATATACTAGTCAGTTGTCATGAAAATATGTAGAACTATTTACCCCTGGCAACATATGGTAGTTCAAATTTAGTCAGACATGACTTTAATAATAAGAAATACCTTCATTGCAATGAATAAACAAAATAAGCAGCTAAAGCTTAGAAAATATGAACTGGAAAAAATAAATACTCAGCTTACCGAGAGTTAAGTAACAAGCAGAGGAATATTGAAGAAAAAGCTCACAGTTAGAGGAGAGGCACAATCCTTTGCTTGGGAGAGAGAGCACTAAGCAGAGACGCTGCAGCAGCTGCTGGAAGCAGGGTGTGTGAGACACAGCTGATGAGGCTTGTGGGAGAGAGAGCACAAGGCAGAGACGCTGCAGCAGAGGTTGAGAGCAGCGTGTGAGAGAGTGACGTCACCCGGTAGTCAGCTGGAACTGAAAGTCCACTACAGAGCAGGAGAGAGTAGCAGGCTCCGGATCCAGGGAGAGAGAGAGAAGCAGGCAAATTTCCCCAGAATCCACAGGAGAGAAACTAGCTTCACAGGTGCAAAAGGGATTAGCTCACAGGAAGTTAATCCAGGCTGGATACATCAATACCAAGCATTGGTGTGATGTATCCAGTGTGATTTATATGCACCTGAGGAAACCGCCCCTTAAAGGGGTATAATGTTACATAATGGGACAGGGTATAGCAAGTTCATGCCCACCAATTTAGCCGCTCCAGATTTCGCCATGTGTGGCAAATACTTTGGAGCATGCCCCGCAAAAAGCCCTTTTAAGGGCTGGCAAAAGAGCAGTTTACTTTGGGGTAATGCCACGCAAAAAGCCCTTTTCAGGGCTATTTGTAGGGTTAGACTTAGGTTTAGTGGTAGGGATAGTTTAGTATTTTAGGGGTTAAATAATTTAATATAGATGGCGGCGGGGTAGGGGGATTAGATTAGGGGTTAATAATTTTAAAATAGATGTCGGCGGGGTAGGGGCTCACTTTAGGGGGTAGGTAAGGTAGATGGCGGCGGTGTAAGGGGCTCACATTAGGGGGTAGGCAAGGTAGATGGCGTCGGGGTAGGGGCTCACTTTAGGGGGTTATAGATTTAATATAGCTGGCGGCGGGGTCCGGGAGCGGCGGTTTAGGGATTAATAACTTTATTAGGTGGCGGCGGGGTTCGGGAGTGGCGGTTTAGGGGTTAATACATTTTTATTGTTAGGATAGTGAGGGGGGATAGCGGATAGAGGGTTAGACGTGTCGGGCTATGTTTGGGAGGCATGTTAGACAGTGCGGGTGATTTCATACTTTAGTCAGGTTTTGTAGGCGCCGGCAGTTTCTAACGTGCCGTAAGTCACTGGCGACTCCAGAAATTTGTACTTACGCAGATTTCTGGACATCGCTGGTTTATCTGAATTACGGCACTTTAGCAACTGATGGCGCCGTATATTGGATAGTTCGAGTTGCGAGCTGAAACTGCGGGCGACATGGGTTCCCTCGCTTGTGCCGCAAACTACGCCGTATATCGGATCGCGCCCCAGGTGTGACCCTCTCATTGTCTCCCAACTGACAAGTTGTACTCATGTGAGTCACACAGAAGAAGGTGACACTCCCACATTAGTATAAATATCTGTGTAACACTCAGTGATGTCCAAAAAACGAAATTTGACAGTTCGAATAAAATCCAAACAGTTTTATTGGTATGCTTTAAAAACATTGGAAGGAAGCCAAACATTAGGAGAGCGCAGCATCACCTGGCTTACTCGTTTCGGCTTACGCCGTAGTCATAGCCAATAGTGCTGTGATACACCCATCACCTTTAAAAACACTAAAACGCTACCTGACTGGTTGCTGTTAATTACATACGTTGAACCTAATTAAGGCATTTTAGCAACCAAGGCTGATGGTGTGCATTAACTCTAGATACAAATAGAATGAGGGTAAAACATTCTCTATATGAAACAATGACAAATTGAAAAATACCATTATGCAGTTACAAAATGTATGAGACATGATATTAATAATAATAATAATTTCTTTCATGTAATTGGCAAGAGTCCATGAGCTAGTGACGTATGCGATATACAATCCTATCAGGAGGGGCAAACTTTCCCAAACCTCAAAATGCCTACAAATACACCCGTCACCACACCCACAATTCAGTTTTACAAACTTTGCTTCCTATGGAGGTGGTGAAGTAAGTTTGTGCTAAGATTTCTACATTGACATACGCTTCTCAGCATTTTGAAGCCCGATTCCTCTCAGAGTACAGCGAATGTCAGAGGGACATGGAGAGAGTCACCTATTGAATGCAATGATTTTCCTAATGGGGGTCTTTTTCATAGGTTCTGTTATCGGTCATAGGGATTCATCTCCTACCTCCCTTTTCAGATCGACAATATACTCTCATATACCATTACCTCTACTGATAACTGTTTCAGTACTGGTTTGGCTATCTGCTATAGGTGGATGGGTGTCTTTTGGTAAGTATGTTTTTATTACTTAAGACACCTCAGCTATGGTTTGACACTTTACGCATTTATATAAAGTTCTAAATATATGTATTGTACTTATATTTGCCATGAGTCAGGTTCATGTATTTCCTTTTACAGATTGTCAGTTTCATATTTGGGGAAAGTTAATATTAAGAAATATTTTTCTTACCTGGGGTTTAGTCTTTTTTTCAATTGACTACTGTAAGAATTTACACTTAAACAAAAAGGATCTTATGTTAAAAGCTGTTCAAGTCGCAAAATTAATATATACATATATCAATAATGAGCCCTGAGCAAACAAATTTCATATACACTTTCCTGTATATCTATTAAACCCTCCAAGAACAGACAACAATACCCCCTTCAACATAAACAATCACATATTTATTAAAGAACAGATAAATAACAAGATTACATGTTATTGTTTACAAGGTTAAACACAGAAAAACAATTTAACAGAGAAATACTACATAAAATAATATTACCCCGTTTGTTTCCTATGGGAGTCCTGGTTACAGCTTGTATCGTTGGTGTTTCCCTTCCAAATATGAACTCTAGCTTATTCTCCTTTCCCTTGATTCTTATACCCTTTCAGAATGCTGACCATATACTTTTGGCTCTGTTCCAAATAAGGTGCTCTACACTATTGTAAGCTCTTGCTACTCACAGCAATTCTTTCTACCCATATATGATCTCAACCCTTAGTATGCGTAACTGACCACCTCAGCATTACATCATGCCTGATATTAAAATAGTCATAAGGACACACTAACCTTCTCTGTAACAATAAGGACACCATTTGTATATTTATTAAAATCTTACCGTCCACCCCTTTTGCTAGGCCTTATAGTGTAACAGCAAGGTTTAGCACATTACTTTATGACCTATTCTCTTTATGCAAAAATTAACATAAACAAAACAATTATACATTTAACAACAATTAACATCTTAAAAGTAAAATCGTACAATCGGATGGTGTAAAGTTCTTTTGTTCCCAAAATAATATCATTGTCCTTGACTGTTATATTTTACAAAAAAAAATAAACTTAAAAATAAATGTTTCTTTGCCACATTTAACCCATTTTGTACAATTTGTAACATTAGACCGGCCTTTGTCCAATGCTATGTTAATACGTTCAGGTCATAATGTTTATTTTGATGTTGTTGATCATCTTCCAAAAAATTGTTCATTTACATAAATTGACTTTGATACCACAACCACGATTTCCATCTTGAAATTGTCTTAGTCAACCCAAAGTACAGATGTAGTCCTCTGAAAATGCAAAAGAATTTCGTCCAGCAAAACCCTCCATAATCAGTCTTAACAACAATAAGACATGGATTTTCCCAACTTGAAGATAGGTTATCATCTTTCTAGTATGTCATCAGATTCTTTCTAAGAAAAATCAAATGCAGTATCTGTTAATTCATATATTTTTAAAATTGTTTAATATACTATCATTTAAAATAGTTTTTTTTTGTTTTCTTATTTGTTATTCAAACAAATAAAACAACAAGATTATCTTTATCCATAATACAAAAAGAACAAGCCTTTTTAGGAACAAATGAGCAACTTTTTTTAAACATAAAATCTCATTATCATTACTAAAACTATTACATTCAAAAAATCTAACATTTTGTTAAAATATGTTTTTATTTGAGCTTTACTCCTTACAATATTTTGAGCTACCAACATATTTACATTGTCAATATGCTGTGATACTCATTTTCTTCATAAATGGAAAGAAAATTATCAGGTAAGCATAATTTATGTTTTTATCCAAATTTCTATTTTCTTTCATGTAATTGGCAATATCAGTTGGAAGTAAAGTCCTTCCAGGTGTATTATTTAGTCTACAAGTTATTACTTAATATGGCGTGACACCTGTAGTAGAATGTGGGATAGATTTTATGGTCATTGAACATAAAAAGATAATGTTTTGCCCATGTTGAAAGTTTAATACTACAAATTTTAGTTTATAATTATTTATAGTATTTTTTACCCCTTTCTATCGCTCTTTATGATTGTGGTCTATAAGCAATATGTAATTTATGGTTAATTCCCAATGATTATTTAATTTTCTTGAAGTATTTTCCCATGACATGCAGGCTCATTATTACTTTCTACTACAAATGGCATTCCCATCTAGAGAAAAGCTCAAATAAAATAACCTTTGCAGCTATAAAACTATTTGATTTGTTTTTGGAAAAAAACAAACCCTCAATCCATTTTGTGAATACATCTATTACCACTAAACAATACATGTATCCTTCTGGTATTCTAGGTAAAACAAACAAAACACAATAATAAGATCTATTATATTTGTAACCAAAGTTTGTCAGGGGGAAGGTAAAAATAAACCTTAACAATTATTGATTCATATTGGCTGGAGGATTAACCTGCAGATATGGCAAATATCTAGAATATATTGAAAACAAAAAAACATTCTTTTTCATTGATGGCCATCATTACAATTTTTTCTGTATTTTTGTCAAATGTTTATCTACAGAATAATGTCCGCCTATAGGAAGCAAATTACATTTTTGAAAATTAATCTACACATTCTTAAAGGGAAAGTCCAAAAAAACTTTCATGTTTCAAATAGGGCATTTAATTTTAAACAACTTCCTAATTTACTTGTATTACCAATTTTACTTTGTTCTCTTGGTATTCTTAGTTGAAAGTTAAACCTAGGAGGTTTATATGTAAATTTCTTAGACTTTGAAGACCACCTGTAATCTAAATACATTTTGATAGTTTTTTTCACCACTAGAGGGCATTAGTTCACATGTTTCATATAGATAATATTGAGCTCATGCACATGAATTTACCATGGAGACAGCTCTGATTGGCTAAACTGCAAGTCTATCAAAAGAACTGAAATAAGGGGGCAGTCTTCTGAGGCTTAGATACAAGTTAATTAATTACAGAGGTAACATTTGTATAATTAAAACTGTGTTGGTTATGCAAAACTGGGGAATTGGTAATTAAGAGATTATCTATCTTTTAAAACAACAAAAAATTCTGGTGTTTACTATCCCTTTAAGGAATACAACAACTGGAAATACAAACAACATATTTTACTTATTTAAACACATTAAAGTTCCATTTTCTTCAGATTTTATAAATGTGTCATTTGCCCATGATACTGGCATTGATAAAGGTTTCCTTGCTAAATGCCTTTATTTTAGCATTACATAAGAAATATAAGAATTTTGCAATGACACCAAATTTGCTTTATTTTTATTTTATCTTTTTTTTTTTTTTCTAATGTAATTGCAGAAATCTCAGGTTCCTCATTGAACTCCCATAATTTTACTTGTGTTGCAGCCTTTTTAGCACAAGCATCAGCTAAGTTATTTTGTTCATTATGTTCATCACTTTTAGTGTGAGCTTTTTACTTTAATTATTGCATACTAGTCCTAAAGCCCGTTGACACGGGCCGTGTTGTGTGATCTCTCTCTCTCTCTCTCTCTCTCTCTCTATCTCTATCTCTCTATCTCTCTATCTCTCTATCTCTCTATCTCTCTATCTCTCTATCTCTCTATCTCTCTATCTCTCTATCTCTCTATCTCTCTCTATCTCTCTCTCTCTCTTGCGTTCAGCTCTGCTGCCGGGTCCTCGCGCTGCGTTGTTTCACCCCCTGCGCGTGCGATCAGCTCTGCTGCCGGGTCCTCGCGGCAAGAGTTTGTCTGAACTGCGCATGACGGCTTCAGACAAACTCTTGTCTTTTATAATATAGGATGGCAATTTACATTTATTTAGCAACTATGAAATATACTTCAACAGATTTGTATGTACCAATGGTCTTTAATCATATGACTTAAAACCATTATATACATACAAAGGAAGCATTGTCAGTGTATTAACCACATATGCACTATTATTATAAATGTCAATAGCCATATCTGCTTGGTGTTCCAATGTACAACAGACATTAGCCAATTTAGCATCTTGAGAAGAATGTATCTCACATTAACCTCTTAAGGACATATGACAGAATTTTTCCAACATAAAACAATTGAGCAAACTGAAAGCTGTGTCCTTAAAGGGTTAATGCATATCTATTTTATCAGGTCAAATCATTGAAAAACCTGTGTATGCTTTACCATCCTCATGATAAGCAGATCCATCACAGTAAACATCTGTACTTTGCACCAAAATATTTAAACTTGGATTGAGAGGAAAAAGAGAACACAAAAAAATGACCATTTATGTGGTTCACCTTCATATAGCAAACATGCTGGCAACAAAGTTGTTTCCTTTAAATATAATGTCTATATTTCTTTGCATCATCATTAGCACCATGTTGATAATCTTCTAGATATAATAATATTGTTTCCTGGTTTCACAAGTAAGTTCAAAGGAAAATGTGAACTTTGCAATAACACTTTTTAAAATCATGTTATGTAAAATGTTCTTATGTCCAGAATACTAACAACAACTGTTCCTCACACATAGAATACCTTTCTTCAGTTATTTTCAAAGGTCGTAATGCATAGGTCACTGGTCTCAGTTTTCCAAACTTCTCTTGACACAGCACTTGCAGATAAAGTCTTTTCTAAAGTAGCAATTTCCAAGTGAAACATTTTTCTGGGGTCTGTGGAATCAACATGGTAGTATTGATTACATCTTTTTTTTTTTAAGTTCTCAAAAGTTTTTTTTCTTTAGCAAGTCATACAAGGGTCCAGTCAAATCTGTAAACTGTGGAATAAAGTCTCTTTGGTATTGGAGCAATCCCAAAATGATCTTAAAACAGTCTTTAACACAGGAATGTTCAGTCTTTTTATGACATCCACCTTTTTTGTTGATCTGGAGTCTTTCAGATGAAATTGTCACTCCTGTAAAGTTCACTGTTGTCTGTAAAAAAAAATGGCATTTCTTTATATTCACTTTTAGTCCAACATTTGCCAATTAGTTCAACAATTCTGTAAACAATTGAAAATGTTTTTCTTCTGTTTCTGTAGTAAGTAACAAATCATCAACATATTACAAAAGTGCTGATAGTCTTGACAATCTTGATAGAATATTAGCCATCTTTTCATGGAAAATTGTTGCTGAATTGTTCAGGACCACAGGAAGACAGATAAACATAACTTGATCTTCTTTCCACTTGAAGACAAACTTGTACTGTGACTTTGGGTGCAGAGATACAAACCAATAACTGTTTGCTATATCAAGGTTTAAATAAATCTTTGCATTTAACCTCTCTGACAGTTGGTGCATAGGCATGTGTCACTGGATGTAATTTACCTTAATCAATTGTTAAACGCCAATTTCCATCAGGTTTCTGTACAAACTAAATAGTAAAGTTAGTAACAGATTTACATTTTTTTCAATACACCTTGTTCACATAAATAATATATTGTTTGCTGTACATATGACTCACTTTCCTTAATAATAATAATAATGATAATAATATAATAATAATATGGATATTTATTTTACATAATGCACATTTCTTGTGATAAACTCTTCCTTTTGCTATTTCCCAAATCAGATTTATGTTTAGCAAATGCATATGCAAACTGCTGCAAAATATTTGTAACCTTATCATTTTTATGTACAAGTAAACTTAACTTGTCAGATTTCTTTATACTATAAATACAATGTGAAACAGAAATAACAGAATGTTTACCATCCGTATTAAACTATATTTTATCATTAGCATAATAAAATAAAACATATTTTGAGAAGTTTAAAACCCAAATTTTGACATTTCAATAGGCAATATTCACTAAATATTCTTCTAATTCAAAATACCATTATAAATTAAAATCATACTATTTTTTAGCTTTATAACATCTTTATATGAACCTTGAAAAACTTGCAACACAATTTGTTTTTCCCCCTACTGACAATGGATTAGATTGAGGTTTTGTGAGGTATAAATAATGAATATAGGCACACCAGTATTTATTAAAAATACATTCTATCATGAGCCCCCATTCATGACTCCTCTAAAAACTGGGTAACTATATACATTACGTCTGAACCTCACTCCAGACAAAATTTGGAGGCGATTATCCATTTTTACCCATTTTCAGAACTGGTAATTTTATTTGTAATTTGAATCAATTTAAATATTTCCAGTTCCTTTTTTAGATTTATCAATTTGTATCTAGTTTCAAATTGTTTAGCAGATGTTGCTACAACAGTATTGTGTCTTTGTACAAATTGGGCATTAATATGTTTCCATTTTTTACAAAGATAATACTTAATCATTTTTACAAATCTTTTCTTGTTATTCATGGTATTAGTACATTCTCTGTTATCTGGGAATGACTTTCCAACTGCAGACATTCTCTGTTTTATTCCCTTGTTAGTTTCATTAAACAACAACTTTGCTCTTTTTAGACATTCAATTATTTTGTTAAAAATGTTACTTGAAGCCACAGTCAAATCAATATTTTTTTTAATTTCTGGATTACTGCAGTTTATTATCTCATGCTTACATTTTTTATTCTTATGATCCACTTCAGTATTTCCAAGCAAAGTTAGTTTATATATTTCAAATAGTCTATCAGCAAATCCTTGCACTGATTTATTCTTTTCCTGCATGCAATTCCCATATGATGAATGAACATCCATTTCATCAATACCCAATGTTTTTAGTAACTCATGCACTAATTGTCTAATTGTTTAATTCGTGTGCTAAGAATTACATCTGAAGCCATGCTTGTTTTTAAACTATCATCCATGTGTACTACAATTATGTCAAATAATTTACTTAACATAGCAATTTCCATGCTAGACAAAAGCTTGTTAAATTTAGTATGAAATCAACACTCCTTCTTTATCAAATGCTTCTTCTAAAACCAAAATGCAATCTTTACAAATTCCACATTCATGTCAAATATATTTTCAATACACTGGTATTTTACATGTGGCGATCCATGCATTAACCTCTCCCAGTGTTATTTACAATTCATTAATATCTTGACACAAAATTATACTCAGAGACACACATGTCCTGAAATTAAACTCTGATTACACAACCAGCAATCAGTTACTATTTGTAAAGACACATTCACCACATTTTTTTCAACAAAACATCTCTGGTTTCATTGACTTGACAAAAGCCTCTGTACTGTCAGACTCAAACAAAATTCCACAGCTAATTGCCTATGTTCTCTAATTCTCCAATTTACTTTAGTAATATATTTCTATGTTATGTGTGCTAAAAACATTAATGTTTATTCCCTCAGATTTGGAAAATATCTTATTGTTAATAGATTTATTAACATAATCTTGTACACTAAACTTTGGAAATTTAAAATGTCAGTTTGTTTTTTTACTGAAGTGATCGTTCCTAAAAACAGCTCCATAACCTTTTAACCTTGTGAATGTTATAAACAACTACTCATCTAAAGATGCTAGCTAATTCTTTAGCATAAGTAATCTATCTCTCTTTAACAAAATCTATAAATAAAGTTATCTGTTGTGAACACGACTTCTAACAACTCTCCTACCTGCCATCGCCAAAATGTAAGAATTTACACTTAAACAAAAAGGATCTTATGTTAAAAGCTGTTCACGTCACAAAATTAATATATACATATATCAATAATGAGCCCTGTGCAAACGAATTTCATATACACTTTCCTGTATATCTATTAAACCCTCCAAGAACAGACAACGATACCCCCTTCAACATAAACAATCACACATTTATTAAAGAACAGATAAATAACAAGATTACATGTTATTGTTTACAAGGTTAAACACAGAAAAACAATTTAACAGAGAAATACTACATAAAATAATATTACCCCGTTTGTTTCCTATGGGATTCCTGGTTACAGCTTGTATCGTTGGTGTTTCCCTTCCAAATATGAACTCTAGCTTATTCTCCTTTCCCTTGATTCTTATACCCTTTCAGAATGCTGACCATATACTTTTGGCTCTGTTCCAAATAAGGTGCTCTACACTATTGTAAGCTCTTGCTACTCAAAGCAATTCTTTCTACCCATATATGATCTCAACCCTTAGTATGCGTAACTGACCACCTCAGCATTACATCATGCCTGATGTTAAAATAGTCATAAGGACACACTAGCCTTCTCTGTAACAATAAGGACACCATTTGTATATTTATTAAAATCTTACAACTACTTTGTTTCAAATTGCGGGCTGACTTAGGCTCACGGGTGCGCCAAATGCTTCACTTTATTGCGTCATTCTTGGCGCAATATTTTTTTTGGTTCTACCAAAGCTAAGTGCATTTGTTGTAAAATTGTGGAGATTATATCTCCTAATGTCATTTTGTATTTGTTGTCATGATAAACGTTTACATGCAGATAGTGTGTCCTTCAGTAATAGTACATTGCCGGTTGCAGCTCCTTCAACTTCTAATGTACATGATATACCTATGAATTTTAAAGAATGTATTACTGATTCTATTCAGAAGGCTTTGTCTGCATTTCCACCTTCTAATAAGCGTAAGAGGTCTTTTAAAACTTCTCATAAAGTTGATGAAATTTCAAATGACCGACAACATAATGAATTATCCACCTCTGATGAGGATCTATCTGATTCAGAAGATCCTTCCTCAGATATTGTCACTGACAAATCTACTTATTTATTTAAAATAGAGTATATGCGTTCTTTGTTAAAAGAAGTGTTAATTACTTTGGATATTGAGGAAGCTAGTCCTCTTGATATTAAAACCAGTAAACGTTTAAATTCTGTTTTTAAACCTCCTGTGGCTACTCCAGAGGTTTTTCCTATTCCTGATACTATCTCTGACATGATTTCTAAGGAATGGAATAAGCCGGGTACTCCTTTTTAATCCTTCTGCAAGGTTTAAAAAATTGTATCCTTTACCAGCAATTTCAATAGAGTTTTGGGAAAATATCCCCAAAGTTGATGGGGCTATTTCTACTCTTGCTAAATGAACCACTATTCATATGGAAGATAGTACTTCCTTTAAAGATCCTTTAGATAGGAAGCTTGAATCTTATCTAAGGAAGCCTATTTATATTCAGGTCATCTTCCTAGGCCTGCAATTTCTTTGTCTGATGTTGCAGCTGCTTCAACTTTTTGGTTGGAGAATTTAGCGCAACAAGAATTGGATTCTGACTTTTACAGCATTGTTCGTTTACTGCAACATGCTAATCATTTTATTTGTTATGCTATTTTTGATATTATCAAAATTGATGTTAGATCCATGTCTTTAGCTATTTTAGCTAGAAGAGCTTTGTGGCTTAAATCTTGGAATGCTGATATGACATCTAAGTCTAGATTACTATCTCTTTCTTTCCAAGGTAATAATTTATTTGGTTCTCAGTTGGATTCTATTATTTCAACTGTTACTGAGGGGAAGGGAGTTTTTTGCCTCATAATAAAAAACCTAAGGGTAAATCTAAGGCTTCTAAGCGTTTTCGTTCCTTTCATCAAAATAAGGAACAAAAACCTAATCCTTCCCCCAAGGAATCTGTTTCCAATTGGAAGCCTTCCTCAAATTGTAATAAATCCAAGCCTTTTAAGAAACCAAAGTCAGCCCCTAAGTCCGCATGAAGGTGCGGCCTTCATTCCAGCTCAGCTGGTAGGGGGCAGATTAAGGTTTTTCAAGGATGTTTGGGCAAATTCTGTCCAAAATCAATGGATTCAGAGCATTGTCTCTCAGGGGTACCGAATAGGATTCAGAGTAAGACCTCCTGTGGGAAGATTTTTTCTCTCACGCATCCCAGTAAATCCAGTAAAAGCCCAGGCTTTCCTGAAGTGTGTTTCAGACCTGGAGGTTTCAGGGGTAATCATGCCGGTTCCTTTTCAGGAACAAGGTCTGGGGTTTTATTCAAATCTATTCATTGTCCCAAAGAAAGAAAATTAATTCAGACCAGTTCTGGATCTGAAAATTTTGAATTGTTATATAAGAGTACCAACTTTTAAGATGGTAACTATAAGGACTATTCTGCCTTTTGTTCAGCAAGGACATTATATGTCTACAATAGACTTGCAGGATGCTTACCGTTATATTCCGATTAATCCAGGACATTATCAGTTCCTGAGATTTTCTTTTCTAGACAAGCATTACCAATTAGTTGCTCTTCCATTTGGCCTAGCAACAGCTCCAATAATCTTTTCAAAGGTTCTGGGTGCCCTACTCTCTGTAATCAGAGAACAGGGTATTGCAGTGTTTCCTTATTTGGACGATATCTTGGTACTAGCTCAGTCTTTACGTTCTGCAGAATCTCACATGAATCAACTAGTGTTGTTTCTTCGAAAAGATGTTCGGAGGATCAATTTACCAAAAAGTTTCTTGATTCCTCAGACAAGGGTCACCTTTTTAGGTTTCCAGATAGATTCAGTGTCCATGACTCTGTCTCTAACAGACAAGAGATAAATAAAATTGGGACGTTTGAAATTGGTTGCAGCATGTCGGCACCTTCAGTCTCAGTCATTCCCTTTAGTGGCTATGTGCATGGAAGTTTTAGGCCTCATGACTGCAGCATCGGACGCAATTCCTTTTGCTCATTTTCACATGAGACCTCTCCTGCTTTGTATTCTGAATTAATGGTGCCAGGATTATACAAAGATATCACAATTAATATCCTTAAATCCCAATGTTTGACACTCTCTGACGTGGTGGTTAAATCAACAGCGTTTAGTTCAAGGGGCTTCTTTTGTTCGGCCAACCTGGACTGTGATCACAACAGATGCGAGTCTTTCAGGTTGGGGAGCTGTCTGGGGATCTCTGACAGCACAAGGGGTTTGGAAATCTCAAGAGGCGAGATTACCAATCAATATTTTAGAACTCTGTGCAATTCTCAGAGCTCTTCAGTTTTGGCCTCTGTTGAAGAGAGAACCGTTCATTTGTTTTCAGACAGACAATATCACAACAGTGGCATATGTCAATCATCAGGGTGGGACTCACATTCCCCAAGCTATGAAAGAAGTATCTCGGATACTTGTTTGGGCGGAATCCAGCTCCTGTCTAATTTCTGCGGTTCATATCCCAGGTGTAGACAATTGGGAAGCGGATTATCTCAGCCGTCAGACTTTACATCCAGGGGAGTGGTCTCTCCCTCCGGATGTGTTTTCTCAGATTGTTCAGATGTGGGGTCTTCCAGAAATAGATCTGATGGCTTCTCATCTAAACAAGAAACTTCCCAGATACCTGTCCAGGTCCAGGGATTCTCAGGCAGAAGCAGTGGATGCACTGACACTTCCTTGATGTTATCAACCTGCTTATATCTTCCCGCCTCTAGTTCTTCTTCCAAGAGTGATCTCCAAAATTATCATGGGGCAATCCTTTGTGTTGCTGGTGGCTCCAGCATGGCCCCACAGGTTTTGGTATGCTGATCTTGTTTGGATGTCCAGTTGCCAACCTTGGCCACTTCCGTTAAGGCCAGACCTACTGTCTCAAGGTCCGTTTTTTCCATCAGGATCTCAAATCATTAAATTTGAAGGTATGGAATATAAACGCTTAGTTCTGAGTCACAGAGGTTTCTCTGACTCAGTGATTAATGCTATGTTACAAGCTCGTAAGTCTGTCTCTAAGAAGATTTATTATCGAGTTTGGAAGACTTACATTTCATGGTGTTCTGTCATGAATTCGCCGTTCATCGCCGTGTCGCCGCGGCTCCCGGATCTCTTCTGGGTTCCTACGTCACGTTGCTAGGCAACGTGACGCATTCTCTGACAACCCCTATGACGTGGCGGCCTCTCTCTGCCTTTAAATCTCGGCGGGAGATTTACTCGGTGCCCGTTTGTTCTCTTCTGCCGGTCCCTGTCTAAGTGAGTACAATCTTGTGAAATCTGACCCTATCCTTCTTGACATTGTTTTGCCAATGCCTCTTGCTTCCAAATCTTGTTTGCCTGCTAACCTGCCTAAAGGACATTATCATTTGTTTGCGGACACCTGCTTAAAGGGACATTATCTTTGTTTGCTTTAATCCTGCTAATAAGGACATTATCATTTGTTTGCTGACAATCCTGCTTTAAAGGACATTAACATTTGTTTGCGGACACCTGCTTAAAGAGACATTATCTTTGTTTGCTTTAATCCTGCTAATAAGGACATTATCATTTGTTTGCTTACAATCCTGCTTAAAAGGACATTATCATTTGTTTGCTTACAATCTTGCTTAAAAGGACATTATCATTTGTTTGCTTACAATCTTGCTTAAAAGGACATTATCATTTGTTTGCGGACACCTGCTTAAAGGGACTTTATCTTTGTTTGCTTTAATCCTGCTAATAAGGACATTATCATTTCTTTGCTGACAATCCTGCTTAAAAGGACATTAACATTTGTTTGCGGACACCTGCTTAAAGGGACTTTATTTTTGTTTGCTTTAATTCTGCTAAAAGGACATTATTATTTGTTTGCTAACAACCTGCTTAAAGGGACATTCTTAGTTTGTTGCAAACCTGCAAGAAAGAAACATATTCATTTATCCACTATCAACCTGCTTAAAGGGACATAAGCTTTGTTTGTTTCTATTTTCCTGAGAAAGGAACGCTATCTCCTGTAAATCAATTCTATCCTCAAGAAGATATTTTGAATTACTATTCTTTTGGGAAGTTCTGATACCCTGCTTATTTTGTTTCCTGAGTGGGTCACGTCCTGGATATTTCTCAGTGTGCTAGCGTGTGTTTTAATATCCACGCTAGCAGTTGGGTTAAATCCTGAACTGACTAAATACGGCTGACATTACAAACGGGCCATAAATGGACCCCACTGAATTATCCATGGCCGTGACTCACCAGGGACAGTTACTGGGATCTCATGCTACCCACTTGCAATCCTTGGATACTAAGCTGGATCAAATCACTACATTATTACAGAGCTTGGTTGCTCCTATCCCTCCCAATCCTAACATTGAGGCATCTCCTCCTCCTATTCCCAACAACCAATCACAAGGACATTTGAGTCCTAGGATTCCTCTTCCAGATAAATATGATGGGAATCCTGAAGATTGTAGGGGTTTTTTGAATCAATGTCGACTTCACTTTCGTAACAGTCCTACCCTTTTTGCTACTCCCTCATCTCGGATTACATTCCTTATTTCCTTAATGAAAGGAAGAGCTTTGGCCTGGGTATCACCTCTGTTAGAAAAAGATGATCTTATACTTCAGGATGTGGATGCTTTTCTTTCTGTTTTTTCTAACGTGTTTGACAAACCTGGAAGGACTTCTGCTGCTGAAGCTTCTCTATTAGACCTACGTCAGGGTGGTCAATCAGTGTCTCAATATGCCATTGAGTTCCGCACTCTTGCATCTGAAACTAATTGGAATCAGGGAGCTCTTAGAGCAGCTTTTCGCAAAGGACTTTCAGAACGTCTCAAAGATGAATTGGTGTATCGGGAACTTCCAGACTCCCTAGAAGCCTTAATAAATCTTTGCATCAGTCTTGATTCTAGATATCGTGAACGCCAACAAGAAAGAGAAAGAAATCAGAGATCCTCAACTCGAACTCCTTTTCGTCTGGCTCCTCGTTTTTCTAACCCGGTAACGACTGCCTCTCCTTCTCCTGATCAAGCTGAATCTATGGAAGTAGGAACCATAAAATTAACCGAAACTGAGCGTTTGAGAAGACGTTCTCTTGGCCTGTGTCTATACTGTGGCCTTAAAGGGCATTTATTAAGGGATTGTCCTACCAGGCCAGTAAAAGCCAGGGCTTAACTTCTGTCCAGGGAACTAAGTTAAGCCAAAAACAAGTTCATTCCCTCTATAATAAACTCTTTGTTCCTGTAACCCTTCAATTGGGTGATAACAAGATTCATACCCAAGCTCTTATTGATTCTGGTGCTGGAGGAGTGTTCATTGACTCCACTTTTGTGTCTACTCACACTATTCCCTTACTAAGAAAGAAGTTTTCAGTTTCCGTCTCTACTGTTAGTGGAGATCCTTTGGGTTCCGGACTCATCCAGTTTACTACTATACCCATACTTTTTTCTGTCGGAGTACTTCATTGTGAGAGGATATGTTTTGATGTGATTACTACTCCTCAATTTCCCATAATCCTGGGTCTTCCTTGGCTTCAGTTACATAATCCTACCTTTTCTTGGACCCATGGTGAACTCACCTCCTGGGGATTATCTTGCCATACTGTCTTTAACCACTTACTAAAATACCACTCACTATTGCCCTTACTACCGACACTTCTGGTCCTCTACCTACGCAGTATCAAGATTTTGTCGATGTCTTTTCTAAAAAAGAAGCAGAACGTCTTCCTCCTCATCGTTCATTTGATTGCCCTATTGATCTTCTTCCTGGAGCTCCTTATCCTCGAGGCAAAACTTACCCACTTTCTAGGCCTGAAAATGTAGCCTTGGAAGAATATATCAAAGATAATTTGGCCAGAGGATTCATTCAACCCTCCTCTTCTCCTGTAGGGGCTGGGTTCTTCTTTGTGGGAAAGAAGGATGGCGGACTGCGACCTTGTATCGATTACAGAGGGTTAAATCAAATTACCATAAAGAACAGTTATCCTTTACCCCTAATACCTGAATTATTCACATATCTTCAAGGTTCCACCATTTTTACCAAGCTCGATCTCCGTGGAGCATACAACCTTATCCGTATGCGCAAGGGTGATGAGTGGAAGACAGCCTTTAACACTCGATTTGGGCATTATGAGTATCTTGTCATGCCGTTTGGGCTGTGTAATGCCCCTGCTGTTTTTCAACACTTCGTGAATTAGATTTTTCGGGATTTCTTGAATATTTTTGTTATCATTTACCTTGACGATATATTAATTTTTTCTCAAAACTACCAAGATCATATACATCACGTCAGGAAAGTACTTCAACGTTTAAGAGATAACCATCTATTTGCTAAACTGGAGAAATGTTCCTTTCATCATTTTTTGGAGTGGCCTAAACCTGATTCTCTTAAAGCTCTGCAACGTTTCCTGGGATTTGCCAGTTATTACAGGAAATTCATCAAAGGTTTTGCTACTATAACGTCACCTCTTTCGTCTCTCACCAGGAAAGGACAAAACTGTAAAGATTGGCCTCCTGAAGCTGTTGAAGCTTTTGATTCTCTCAAAAAAGCTTTCTCTACTGCACCTATCCTGCGTCACCCAAATCCGGATTTTCAATTTATTCTTGAAGTGGATGCTTCTTCAGTTGCTGCTGGGGCTGTTCTTTCCCAACGTATACCTGATACAGGAAAGATCCACCCTGTGGGATTCTTCTCCAAGAAATTTTCTCCTTCTGAATTAAATTATGATGTAGGTAATAAGGAGTTACTTGCTATTAAAATGGCACTGGATGAATGGAGGCATTGGTTGGAAGGCACTTCTTTGCCGTTTACTATACTCACAGATCATAAAAACCTTCTCTATCTTCAAACGGCCAAACGACTGAACTCCAGACAAGCACGTTGGTCTTTGTTCTTCTCACGTTTTCATTACAATCTGTCTTATATTCCCGGTTCTAAGAACATCAAGGCTGACGCCCTTTCCAGACAATTTCAAGATACTTCAACTCCTGAATCTGGTACCATACTTCAACCTCATAAAGTCTTAGCCCAGTTATCAACCTCGTGGTTACATGACTTACAATCTGCTCAAAAGGATCTTCCTTTGTCTTGCAAACCTCCTGATGGCCTACTCTTTGTTCCTAAACGTCTTTGTTCCAAGATTCTATATTGGGCTCACGACAGTCCTCTCTCTGGACATCCTGGCATCAGTAACACCGCTCGAAGGCTCAAGCAACATGTCTGGTGGCCTACTCTGTCTCAAGATGTTACAGATTATGTCTCAGTATGTACACAGTGTGCCAGCAATAAGACTCCTCGTCAACTTCCCTCCGGTTTGCTTCAACCGTTACCCATTCCTCATCAGCCTTGGACCCATTTATCCATGGATTTTATTACCGATCTTCCTCTTTCAGCTGGAAACAACACTATCTGGGTGGTTGTTGACAGGTTCACTAAGACAGCTCACTTCATTCCTTTACCTGGTTTACCATCTGCCAAAAGACTTTCCGAACTTTTTCTCTTACACATTGTGAGATTACATGGCTTCCCTCTGAACATTGTTTTGGATAGAGGAGTACAATTTGTTTCTCGGTTTTGGAGATCACTCTGTAAACACTTTGGAACAACTATCTCTTTGTCTACTTCACATCATCCGGAGTCTAATGGCCAAACCGAAAGGGTTAACCAGTGCCTTGAAACTTATTTGAGGCATTATGTGGATCATCATCATTCTAATTGGACTGGTTACCTTCCACTAGCAGAATTGGCTCATAACACACGTTACAACTCCTCTCTTCAGACCTCTCCTTTTCATGCAGCCTATGGATTTCAACCCAGAACGTTTCCTCTACACACCTCTTCCACTGAAAATCCTGCTTCTGATCTATCCGCCAGGAGGTTAACTCGTCATTGGAAGAAGATACGCCTTCTTCTTTCCAAGGCTTCTGAACGTTATAAGTTCTATTTTGATCTTCGGCGACGGAGGGCTTCCAAATATCGGCCTGGCGATAAGGTTTGGGTTTCTTCACGTCATCTTCGCCTCAAGCAGCCTTCCACCAAATTGGGACCACGATATGTGGGTCCTTTCCGAATACTGGGTCAAGTATGTCCTACTGCTTACCGAATTGCTCTGCCCAAGACCCTCAAAGCCCATCCGGTATTCCACGTATCTCTTTTGAAACCTGTATTATCTAATAGGTATTCTAAACCTCTGCTCAAACCCCCACCTCTTTTGATTCATGGCCAACCTGAATTTGAGGTCAGTCACATCCTGGATTCCAAACTTCGTGGTAAGAAACTGTATTATCTCATTCATTGGAAAGGTTATCCTGTTACAGAACGATCCTGGGAACCTGCCCGGCAGGTGCGTGCCCCTGCCTTAATTAAGGCCTTTCACAAGTTTCACCCTACTAGGCCTGGTCCTGTCCCCCGGAGGGGTCCTTGAGAGGGGGGTGATGTCATGAATTCGCCGTTCATCGCCGTGTCGCCGCGGCTCCCGGATCTCTTCTGGGTTCCTACATCACGTTGCTAGGCAACGTGACGCATTCTCTGACAACCCCTATGACGTGGCGGCCTCTCTCTGCCTTTAAATCTCGGCGGGAGATTTACTCGGTGCCCGTTTGTTCTCTTCTGCCGGTCCCTGTCTAAGTGAGTACAATCTTGTGAAATCTGACCCTATCCTTCTTGACATTGTTTTGCCAATGCCTCTTGCTTCCAAATCTTGTTTGCCTGCTAACCTGCCTAAAGGACATTATCATTTGTTTGCGGACACCTGCTTAAAGGGACATTATCTTTGTTTGCTTTAATCCTGCTAATAAGGACATTATCATTTGTTTGCTGACAATCCTGCTTTAAAGGACATTAACATTTGTTTGCGGACACCTGCTTAAAGAGACATTATCTTTGTTTGCTTTAATCCTGCTAATAAGGACATTATCATTTGTTTGCTTACAATCCTGCTTAAAAGGACATTATCATTTGTTTGCTTACAATCTTGCTTAAAAGGACATTATCATTTGTTTGCTTACAATCTTGCTTAAAAGGACATTATCATTTGTTTGCGGACACCTGCTTAAAGGGACTTTATCTTTGTTTGCTTTAATCCTGCTAATAAGGACATTATCATTTCTTTGCTGACAATCCTGCTTAAAAGGACATTAACATTTGTTTGCGGACACCTGCTTAAAGAGACTTTATTTTTGTTTGCTTTAATTCTGCTAAAAGGACATTATTATTTGTTTGCTAACAACCTGCTTAAAGGGACATTCTTAGTTTGTTGCAAACCTGCAAGAAAGAAACATATTCATTTATCCACTATCAACCTGCTTAAAGGGACATAAGCTTTGTTTGTTTCTATTTTCCTGAGAAAGGAACGCTATCTCCTGTAAATCAATTCTATCCTCAAGAAGATATTTTGAATTACTATTCTTTTGGGAAGTTCTGATACCCTGCTTATTTTGTTTCCTGAGTGGGTCACGTCCTGGATATTTCTCAGTGTGCTAGCGTGTGTTTTAATATCCACGCTAGCAGTTGGGTTAAATCCTGAACTGACTAAATACGGCTGACAGTTCTTCTCATAAATTCTCTTGGCATTCTTTTAGAATTCCTAGAATTTTACAGTTTCTCCGGGATGGTTTGGATAGGGGTTTGTCTGCAAGTTCCTTGAAGAAACAAATCTCTGCTCTTTCTGTTTTATTTCACAGAAAGATTGCTAATCTTCCTGATATTCCCTGTTTTGTACAGGCTTTAGTTCATATTAAGCCTGTCATTAAATCAATTTCTCCTCCTTGGAGTCTTAATTTGGTTTTGAGGGCGTTACAGGCTCCCCCATTTGAGCCTATGCACTCTTTGGACATTAAACTACTTTCTTGGAAAGTGTTGTTCCTTTTGGCCATCTCTTCTGCTAGAAGAGTTTCTGAGCTTTCTGCTTTTTCTTGTGAATCTCCTTTTCTGATTTTTCATCAGGATAAGGCGGTTTTGCGGACTTCATTTAAGTTCTTACCTAAGGTTGTGAATTCTAACAACATTAGTAGAGAAACTGTTGTCCCTTCCTTGTGTCCTATTCCTAAGAATTCTTTGGAAAGATCCTTACATTCTTTGGATGTGGTAAGGGCTTTGAAATATTATGTTGAAGCTACTAAAGATTTCAGGAAGACTTCTAGTCTATTTGTTATATTTTCTGGTCCTAGGAAAGGTCAGAAGGCCTCTGCTATTTCCTTGGCTTCTTAGATAAAGCTTTTGATTCTTCAAGCTTATTTGGAGTCGGGTCAGGCCCCGCCTCAGAGAATTACAGCTCATTCTACTAGATCAGTCTCTACTTCGTGGGCTATTAAGAATGAAGCTTGAGTTGATCAGATTTGCAAAGCAGAGACTTGGTCCTCTTTGCATACATTTACTAAATTCTATCGTTTTGATGTATTTGCTTCTTCAGAAGTAGTTTTTGGTTGAAAAGTTCTTCAGGCAGCTGTTTCAGTTTGATTCTTCTGCTGATGTTTTAAGTTTTTCTTTTCTTCATGAGAATAACTTATATTTTGGGTTGTGGATTAATTTTTCAGCATATGGCTGTTTTTATTTTTATCCCTCCCTCTCTAGTGACTCTTGCATGGAGTTCCACATCTTGGGTATTGATATCCCATACGTCACTAGCTCATGGACTCTTGTCAATTACATGAAAGGAAACATAATTTATGTAAGAACTTACCTGATAAAATAATTTCTTTCATATTGGCAAGAGTCCATGAGGCCACCCTCTTTTTATGGTGGTTATGATTTTTTTGTATAAAGCTCAATTATTTCCAGATTCCTTTGTTGATGCTTTTTACTCCTTTCTTTATCACCCCACTACTGGAGTGTAGCAACATTATACTTACACATTTGTATATCTGGACAATTATGTGAATAAATGTATATTTAAAGTACCTTTAACATCAAGTGTAAGATAATAGTTAGCAAACATTATCTACATATCAAAAGATTGTTAATATGATAATAAGATAATACACACTATTTAGCATTCAAACTTTCAGCGGGTTAACAATACCTAAATATGTTATATCATTTCTCCACAATAATGAAAACATGTAAGATACAAGAAATAGATGCAGGGATAATATAGTGATCTAGACATTAAGATAATATAGGCAATAATATTCAGATACATTGACATGTGATGTAAAAAAGATATATAAAATGTGCATTTTGAGAGACCTCTGGCATTTAGTGTAAGAATTAGTGGTATTCTGCGAATATTTAGGTACCAAAGAATTAATATGAAAATATATATAGTGATATCACAGGAGGAATAAGAGAGACTTCATACTTACAGAGCTTCTGCTAAACGGTAATGTGCAAAACCTGACATAAATCTTTATTAACAGCCTCACACTGTTGTGTTTTATATAATGATAAAAAAAATAGTGTTCTGTGTTTTGTTATGATAAAGATAAAATATTTAACTTCATATAACAAACTGACACCTAGATTTAGAGTTCTGCGTTAGCCGTAAAAAGCAGCGTTAAGGGGTCCTAACACTGCTTTTTACCGCCCGCTGGTATTTAGGTAGGTAAAGGTGTACCGCTCACTTTTCTTCCGCGACTTTTGTCTACCGCAAATCCCCTTACGCCAATTGCGTATCCTATCTTTTTAATGGGATTTGCCTAACGCTGGTATTACGAGTCTTGGAAGAAGTGAGCGGTACAGCCTCTACCGAAAAGACTCCTACCGCATAAAAAAGTCAGTAGTTAAGAGCTTTATGGGCTAACGCCGAAATATAAAGCTCTTAACTACAGTGCTACAAAGTACACTAACACCCATAAACTACCTATGTACCCCTAAACCGAGCCCCCCCCACATTGCAAACCCTATAATAAAATTATTTAACCCCTAATCTGCCGACCGGACATCGCCGCCACCTACATTATAGCTATGAACCCCTAATCTGCTGCCCCTAACATCGCCGGCACCAACATTATATTTATTAACCCCTAATCTGCCCCCCCCAACCTAACTACAAGTATTAACCCCTAATCTGCCGACCAGACATCGCCGCCACTATAATAAATGTATTAACCCCTAAACCGCCGCACTCCCGCCTCGCACTATAATAAATTTTATTAACCCATAATCTGCCCTCCCTAACATCGCCGCCACCTACCGACAATTATTAACCCCTAATCTGCTGACACTATAATAGTTATTAACCCCTAAACCTAAGTCTAACCCTAACACCCCCTAAGTTAAATATAATTTAAATTAAACTAAATAAATTTACTATAATTAAATAAATTAATCCTATTTAAAACTAAATACTTACCTATAAAATAAACCCTAATATAGCTACAATATAAGTAATAGTTACATTGTAGCTATTTTAGGATTTATATTTATTTTACAGGCAACTTTGTATTTATTTTAACTAGGTACAATAGCTATTAAATAGTTAATAACTATTTAATAGCTACCTAGTTAAAATAAGTACAAAAGTACCTGTAAAATAAATCCTAACCTAAGTTACAAATACACCTAACACTACACTATCAATAAATTAATTAAATAAATTAACTACAATTATCTAAACTAAAATACAATTAAATGCCCCAAAGTAATCAGCTCTTTTACCTGTAAATAAAAATACAATACCCCCCCAACATTACAACCCACATACCCCTATTCTAACCCACCCAAACCCCCCTTAAAAAACCTAACACTAACCCCCTGAAGATCTCCCTACCTTGAGTTGTCTTAATCCAGCCGAGCCGAATTCTTCATCCATCCAAGCGGGGCAGAAGAGGTCTTCCATCCAGCTGAAGTCTTCATCCAGGTGGCATCTTCTGTCTTCATCCTTCCGGCGAGGAGCGGGTCCATCTTCAAGACATCCGACGCGGAGCATCCTCTTCCTTCCGACGACTAATGACGAATGAGGTTCCTTTAAGTGACGTCATCCAAGATGGCGTCCCTCGAATTCCAATTGGCTGATATAATCCTATCAGCCAATCGGAATTAATGTAGGAAAAATCTGATTGGAACAGCCAATAGAATGAAAGGTCAATCCGTTGGGGGGGCGATGTTAGGGGCAGCAGATTAGGTGTTCATAGCTATAATGTAGGTGGCGGCGGTGTCCGGAGCGGCAGATTTGGGGTTAATAATATAATGCAGGGGTCGGCGATATCGGGGGAGGCAGATTAGGGGTTAATAAGTGTAAGATTAGGGCTGTTTAGACTCGGGGTACATGTTAGGGTGTTAAGTGCAGACATAGAAAGTGTTTCCCCATAGGAAACAATGGGGCTGCGTTAAGAGTTGAACGCTGCTTTTTTGCAGGTGTTAGGTTTTATTTCAGCCCCGTTGTTTCTTATGGGGAAATCGTGCACAAGCACGGTTTTTCAGCTTACCGCTACCGTAAGCAACGCTGGTATTGAGGGTTGAAGTGGCGCTAAATTTGGCTCAACGCTCACTTTTCTGAGGCTAGCATAGCCATTCAGAAAACTCTAAATACCAGCGTTGTTTAAAGGGAGCGGTAAGAAAAAATGGAGCGTTAGCACCGCGAGTCTTTACTGACAAAACTCTAAATCTAGTCGTGAGTTTATGTATAAAAAAAACTTAACTGTACTTATTTAATTTGTTTTCTGTATTTTTCACCCGGTGTTAATGAATTTAACGTTAAGTTCTTCCATTTAAAGAGGCTAATTTAATACATAATGATTTACTGCAGTTTGTTAAATGAATGTTTGTAGCAGAACCAAACCATATTTTGAAACTTGAGGGGGTCTGTCCAATAATACACTTGTGGGGGTTGTGCCTGTTATACAATGAGCAATAGATTTTAAGTATCAGCCAATTAGAATCCTGTATTTCCCTATAGGTTTATAATTAACTGTAGAGCCCAGATAAACCATTTTCATTTAATATTAGTCTGAAGCTGCTATTTGCTCCAGTAATAAATATCACTCAGCTTATGGCCCTGTTGTATCAGTCTCATCACATTTACTGATCTAATGATAAATATCTTGTGATCTGCATATTATTTTATTTCTAATGAGGTTATTTTATAATAAATTTCTTATTTCTATTAGCTGCACCTGTTTATCATCAGAATGTTTATCCCACTGATCTGTCACTGATTCTTGTTGTTAGTAAAGACCTTAGTAAGTGTATTCTGCACCTTCAGCTGCTGCTATTTGCTCCAGTAATAAATATCACTCAGCTTATGGCCCTGTTGTATCAGTCTCATCACTGATCTAATGATAAATATCTTGTGATCTGCATATTATTTTATTTCTAATGAGGTTATTTTATAATACATTTCTTATTTCTATTAGCTGCACCTGTTTATCATCAGAACGTTTATCCCACTGATCTGTGACTGATTCTTGTTGTTAGTAAAGACCTTAGTAAGTGTATTCTGCACCTTCAGCTGCTGCTGTTTGTCACATGATCACAGACTTAAAGGGACAGTGTCCTGTAAATTTGTTTTTCCCTTAAAATAGCAAGAAACCCAAATGAAAATTAAACTTTCATGATTCAGATAGGGAAGCAATTTTAAACATCTTTACAATTTACTTTTATCATTAAATTTACTTTGTTCCCTTGGTGGTATTTTTGAAAAGCTAAACCTAGCTAGGCTCAAACTGATGTCTAAACCGTTGAAAACCGCCTCCTAGCTCAGAGCATTTTGAAAGTTTTTCACAGTTAGAAAGTACTAGTTCATGTGTGTCATATAGATAACATTGTGCTCACCCCGTGGAGTTATTAAGGAGCCTGCACTGATTGGCTAAACTACATGTCCATCAAAAGCACTGAGATAAGGGGGCAGTCTACAGAGGCTTAAATACAAGGTGATCACAGAGGTAAAACATTTATTAATATATCAGTGTTGGTTATGCAAAACTGGGGAATTGGTAATAAAGGGATCCCAGAGGCAGAACTTTTCATGTACAGCCTGTGTATACACCATATACACGTGCACACACCATATACACACGTGCACACACCATATACATATATACACACACACCATATACATATATACACACGTGCACACACCATATACACACGTGCACGCACCATATACATATACACACACACCATATACACACGTGCACACACCATATACATATATACACACACACTGTATACATATATATACACACACTATATACATACATACACACACACACACACCATATACACACACGCACACACACTATATACATATACACACGTGCACAAACCATATACACATGTGCACACACCATATACATATATACACACACACGTATACATATACACACGTGCACACACCATATACACACCATATACACACGTGCACACACTGTATACATATATACACACACACCATATACATGTACTCACGTGCACACACCATATACATATATACACACACACCATATACATGTACACCCTTTGAGAAAGCCGGAATTGTAAACGGCGAAACATGTTAGGGGAAGGTGTCTGTTTGTAAATTTTAGCCCGTCTGCTGTTTGATGATAATGGAGGTGTAGGGGTTATTTGACAACTTAAAATCATTAAGGCGTTCTGCTATCCCCACACTCTCCGTATTTATATGCATTTGACTAATAGATAAACAAGTTGTGATAGTGAGCGGTAACTTTTCACAGGTATTAATTGGTAACCTGCTGAATTAGGAATCTAACTAAAGTACTTTTACTCACCTGGTATAGGCTGGTAAGAACCCTAGAAAAAAAGTTTGTACAACTTGTGCATACACATTATAAAACCTCGATCTCTAAATTAAGGTATAGGCCGGTAAGAACCCTAGAAAAATAGTTTGTACAACTTGTGCATACACATTATAAAACCTTGATCTCTAAATTAAGGTATAAGTCGGTAACTAATAGGCTCTAACTTAGATGAGATACCCCCAAAAAGGCAAAATCAGTTCAGTAATTATGATTGATTTTATCGTAAATTACCCAAGGTATAGGCCGGTAATTTGTGTGCTTTAACTTAGAAGTAATACCATCACAAAGGCAAAACCAGCCGTACAATTATCAGCACATTTATTTGAATTTCCAAAGGTATAGACCGGTAACTTATGTGTTCCAACATAAATGTAATACCCTTATAAAAGCAAAATCTGTCAACTATTACCATTTTTTATATTAGAATTACCCAAGGTATAGGCCGGTAATCCACCTTAGAAACCCAGTATTACTATTATCTATGCATAAACCTGTGAGAGAAACAGGTCAGCCCGCTAAGGTATAGCCTGGTAAAATACTATAGAAACTATCTAATGATTATTAATAGAAATAAGGTATAGGCCGGTAAATCTCTGTGGAAAGTATCTATTTATAGCTGACAGAGTTATGGTGTGGACAGACAATATAACTATTAGACGGAACATGAAGGTATAAAGTGATAACCTATAACAGGAAATATTTGCCTAAACGGTTGAATAAAGAATTATAACATTCAGTAATTGTATGGTACATAATGAGTTAATCCACAGCGTAAACCCATGCACACAGATACATTTGCACTAATACAAACGCCACAGTTATCCTATTTAGGAGGAAACCAAGGAAAATAACACAAGCATTAAGCTTGAAGCCGCAAAGTAAATTGAGATAACAGTTTCTGAGGAACCTGAACGTATATATGAGAATTGATACCCTGTAAGCAAACATAATCACATTATAACTCAATGTAACATTTTGTCTCACCTATAAGAATTTTGACAGCTGAAACAAAGTTTCAAATTATTCTCCCGGTGTCTGGCTTTTATTGAAAGCAAAATGTCATTGAGCCAAATATAAACTAAAAATAACCTACAGACTCCTAAAGAATCCTAATGTGATAGTAAGGCTAACAGCAAACTCACCAATATATTTACACCAATATTTTCAGTATTTTCTCTGACTTTCCCTGCACTCCGGTGAATCTGAGTACCGTGATTACACACAGAATGTCATTTCCCTAACGAAAGGGTGATTGTATGTTACAATACTGACATCTAGTGGGGAAGAATAAAATAAATCCTATTTGATTGGGAAGAGTAATAAAACTGCCTGTAACACTAGACTAATGTGGTATACCTTTTTACTATAAAAGACACAAGAGCCAAAAATCCAAATATTAGTGATCCACTGGCTAACTGTACATACCATGGTAAATTAAGGACCTGATGAAAATTAACATCCTCTCAGATAAATTGTCTAACTCTATGAGAACAAAGGGTAAATGGTAGCAACATTGACTTTACTCTAACCCTAGGATTATATTAGACTATCATAATCTGAGTAAGAGACAAACCACACAATTATACAATTTACGCACATCCTAGGAATAAGTATTTAATAATAGATTCCTGAATTACTATGTTATAAAGAGGTCTATCATTGGAGCCCACAATTAACTTGTTACTTATCTATTCCTATTGAGGATTCACTCAATAAAGGAAATAATCTTCACAGCAGACGACAATTTTAAAAGTTTTTGTCTTTGTGTGTTTGTAATATATTTTAATAATTTCTAATAAAAGTAAAATTTTAATAATCTAGCTTTGAACTCCGCCGAGGAGTCTCATCCAAGTCAATATCAATCCTATTTCTTTCACAGGAATGTGAGTGCTGATCAGATGTACAATTTTTGTCAGTTTAATACTGACTTGCCCCTAGTTCACAATTGTACACCATACAGCAAGTAATTAGAAATACAATAACTACCCACCATTATTTCTCTACAATATCTATATTAAACAAGGGAATTCAGGGGTCAAAAATTCCCCCTAAGAGAGTAATTATTGGAATTAAATATATATATATGCACTGTAAGATACAGTAATACATATACTTGACAGACAAGGATACACAACTGTCCAATATTTTGGACATCATCATAATCAGGTATCCTAGCAATGATACACATTCTTCCAAGTGGTTACTCTCTCAAGATTGTACATCTAATATTATTATAGTCCAATCTCTCTCAGAATATGCTCTATGCCAATTTGTGTTTTTAAATTGTATGTGGAATTTTGTTTTTAAGTGTTGAAATAAAAGTTAGATTTTAATTTAAGCATCACGTCACCCCACACTTACAACATTCCTACTCCAGGTCTTGAATCATATATAGGGGATAGGAAGTGCTAAATATATGCATCCTATACCGAGCCATTAATCTATATTTTTGGCTCAAGTTTTTTCTGAATCTCTGATTCTTGCATAAGCACCCCAGCCTATATCTACATTTGAACCTACAGTAGATATACATAGGCACTCCCCTTGTACTTGTGTAGTGCGGTTGCAAATCTTGTGTTTTCCGGAGTAATATACATGTACACACGTGCACACACCATATACATATATACACACACACCATATACATGTACACACGTGCACACACCATATATATATATACACACACACCATATACATGTACACACGTGCACACACCATATACATATATACACACACACCATATACATGTACACACGTGCACACACCATATACATATATACACACACCATATACATATACACACGTGCACACACCATATACACACGTGCACACACCATATACATATATACACACACACACCGTATACACACACACCGTATACACACACAGTATACACACACACCGTATACATATATACACACACCGTGTATATATATATATATATATATATATACACACACCATATACATATATACACACACACAGTATACATATATACACACACACACCATATACATATATACACACACACACCATATACATATATATACACACACACACCATATACATATATACACACACACACCGTATACATATATATACACACACACACCGTATACATATATACACACACACACCGTATACATATATACACACACACACTGTATACATATATACACACACACACCGTATACATATATACACACACACACACCGTATACATATATACACACACACCGTATACATATATACACACACACACCGTATACATATATACATACACACACGTATACATATATACACACACACCGTATACATATATACACACACACCGTATACATATATACACACACCGTATACATATATACACACACACACACCGTATACATATATACACACACACACCGTATACATATATACACACACACACCGTATACATATATACACACACACACACACACCGTATACATATATACACACACACACCTTATACATATACACACACACACCATATACATATACACACACACCGTATACATATATACACACACACACACCGTATACATATATACTGTCAAGGTATATGTGAGATTAATAAATATATATTTTAATCATATATCTCAAGATTAATAAATCTGTATTTTTGATCACATATTTCACTGGTCAGAAAAAATAAAAATAAAAAAATGATTCATTCCTCTCAGACAAACTGACTTCAATCATGTTCAGCTCTTCCCCCACTTCTTCAATTGCACATGGTCTGTAGACAAAGGTTTGTTTCTGGGAGATCTCACACACTCAATATGTTAAATTATGCAATTGTATAATTTAGCAAGGAACTAAAATATAACACAGTTTCAGGATACAGGCAAATATATGGAGACGAAATGTCTGAATTACCCTTTTGGAACTGATCAAAAGCATAGTACTTACAGGAAATGTGCTGTATTAAGACTTTTACAACTACTCGTGGATTGACCCCATGTGGAGCAATAAAGGCCTTGGGAAACAAAGACAAATGCTAAGGTGTGAACATACAGAACACAGTGAAGACACATGGCTTGCATTATGATTTCAAAGCAACTGTAGTTAGATTTCAAATAAAATATACTAGGGAAATAAATACAAGACATACAAATTTTGAAAGCATGAATAGCTTAGCCTCTGTGTGTTTAAGAACATGAATAGATGTTTATGGACCTGAAGAGAAGTGATCATTAACATTTATTTTTATTTCAGATCTACATAAACAGGATTTATGTATTCAGGAAGAAATACACAGAAATGTTACATACTACATCTGGGTGAATGCAGTATATCAGGAGTTTTAAATACTACCAATCTGGAGATATAAAAATAAGCTGTTATTTGCAAAGAAATGCCAGAATACTGATAAAATTATAATACATTTTAAGCTAATAATTAACAGTGTCAAATTATTTTAATATAATGCTAGATGATATTGATGTTTCATATCAAAACGATCAGGAAATTAATCTGATGCCGCTTCACCTATAATTGATATTGGGAAAGACTGGTGCAAGACATTATGGCAGTTATTATACATTTTAAAGAAAGATGTTTTAATGTATAACTGTATTTCTTTGTCATGCTGCATTTATTTGTACTGTCTAATTATAATGCTGCCACCCGGTGTTGCCACGAGAGAACTACAGCCAGAAAGATTTTTGGCTGTTGGAAATGGGATATCCAGTTATCCAATAGAGGGACAAGGTTTCGAAGGGCCACCCATATTTCACACCAATGATTACAATATATAGTGTATACAGAAGGAAGGAGAGAGACTGGTCTAAAAGGTTTTTTTGGTAACTGACTGAAATTGTTTTGCGTGGGACACAGTCAAACTACAAAAATAAAGTGGGCCATATTTCTCCTATTCCATTGCAATTACACTTATTTTATATGAGGTGTGAAATTGGATCCGTTGCGAAAATTGGGAACTGGATTGCTGTTTATTTGGGTGATGTATACAAGTTTTTTTTGTAAGATAAGTTATAAGCATAGCCACTACAGTAAAATTACAATTTTTGAATTGGAAAGAACAAATTGGGCTTTTAGATTGTATTATATAACCTTAAATAGCTCTTAGCCTGCCTGTTTGTATGCAAGCATTTAAAGTAAACATTTATTATTGCCGTATGTAGCAGAGTTAAGGAAATATTTCAAGTTAGCATTTCATAGCCTATGTATTGTTATACTAATCCCAATCCTAAATTGTTTATCTATGCAAATATATAATAATAATCCAGAAGTGTATATTGTATTTCAAATTGCTAGTCACAGCCTATATATTGT
Source organism: Bombina bombina (assembly GCF_027579735.1). Classification (NCBI taxonomy): domain Eukaryota; kingdom Metazoa; phylum Chordata; class Amphibia; order Anura; family Bombinatoridae; genus Bombina; species Bombina bombina. The sequence goes on from NC_069503.1 coordinate 31,633,724, forward strand.
ATTGTTGTTTAAATCTGTGTCTGATTGGCTAAGTAACTCATCTATGCAAGTTCTGATATTGTCAGTTAATTTTGTATTAGGATAAATTGCAGTTAAATAGCAGAATATATATATTATCCTATTGTTTTATAAACACTGTTTAGAATTGTATTGCTTGGATGTTAAAGGTTTTTAGTCCCATTGTGTTAAATAAATAAAAGGCTGAATTGTGAAGGTATATCTTTCTGGGTTTTGTAAGCAGGAATAGCATATCTTAAGAGTTGGTTTTAACGCATATAAATTTTGTTTCATTTCCTTTTATTGCGAATATACTTCAATATGTTTATGGATATTAACTAAATAAAAGAATTCAGATATTTATATTAATTGTATGGTCTAGTAGATGCATGGTTGATTAGGGTTTCAATTTTTAAGGAAAATTATTTTAAGATTGTGTTTATAACCCTGCCATAAACTTATATATTATTTGGATAGCACTACTAAGATTTTCATAAATATACTGACATAATAATTGGAGGCACTTTGCATGAGATTTAATAATATCCATCATAATTGATATAATATATTTGTAAGTAAATAGAAATTATTATAAAAGAGAAAAAAAAAAAAAAATTCATATTTCGATATTTATATTTTGAAGATATAATTTTTTTTGAAAAGTTGAAATATTAATTTTCATATTTCGAGATTGATATTAATATCTTGAAATATTATTAAAGATTAATTTTTGAAAGATTAATAAAAATATTAATTTTTCATATTTAAAAATTAATCAAAAATATTAATTTTTCATATTTTCAAAGTTAATCAAAAATATAAATTTTTCATATTTCGAAATATTAATTTTTCATATTTCAAAATTAATAATATTTTTTTTTTTTTTTGAAATATAACATTTTTCCTTCTCTCTTTTTATTGGCAAAAATCGTATTAGCGTTTTAGTTTAACTAAGTACTAAACCAATATAATAATGTCTGTAGCCAGAAGTGACTCATTTAATTCTATACATAGCAATGAAATTGGTCCCATAACCATACCTATTACTAAAGGTCAGGTCCTTAAGAAAGATATCTTAAGTTACCTTAAAGGGAAGTTTAATATTGCGGGTGAATTAAATGATTTTATGGATACGCTTGAAACTAGGGCTAAAAATATTACCGTTAATAATAATATGTGGAATGAAGAGAATGAATTCTTCCAGGAATTATTAATGATTAATCAATGCAAAGCTCCCATAAAGCGAGACGAACTAATACTAAAATCCTGGCCCCTTTTAATATGCATAATTGACGAAATGTCGTTTTGTGTCACAGACAAACGATTGCAAATACAGGAGCTAGAAAATAGTATTCGTTCCTTGCGCAGACGCGAAGAGGGTTTAAAAATAGCCAAAAATAAAATGGATGAATTTGCCCAAAACCTAGCCGCCTTAGATAAGCATAATACAGACTTAATCGCGCAAGTAAAAGATTTAAATAAACAGCTTGCGCAAAGCCAGAGAGAATTAAGCGATTTAAAAAGGTCATATCGCCATAATGAGAACCCCTATATTAGCAGTGAGAATAATGCAGATAATGCTAATTCCTTTAGCGAACGCGTCAGGGACGAGGTACAAAAATATATAGAACAACATAGACAAATGACCCCTAACGGGTCAGAAGTAGATTTCCCAAATAGGCAGTCACCTCATGATGCAAATCCAGAGGATTGCTGTAGCGCAGCTGACGCGGGGGAGGGAAACTCTAACAGAGAAACCCAGAGTAAGTCTGATAAAGTCTATGATTCCCATAAAATAATCACCTTCGTACAACGCGCAGTACCTATATTCTCCAATAAGGGAACAACATCTGTAATTGATCATTTACAGGCTTTTGAAAATGCGTTAGCTATAATGAATGTTACAAGTGAGAAATTGAAAATTGAATTTCTACCTTGGGTATTTGACAGTAAGCATCACAAATTCTTTGCCTCACTAAAGGATATGAATATTCATTCCTGGAATGGGGTAAAACGACAATGCAGAAAAGAATTCGGGCAATATCGCACTAAAACTGCCGCGAAGATAGCGGTATATGGTTTAAAGTGTCGTGCGAATCAGAGCCCAATCGAATTCCTTTCTGTATTGAAAAATGCGTACAGTATGGCTGAAGATAATCCCAAATTTGACGGCTCAGAATTTGTAAATTTATTTTTTGAAGCCCTGCCTACACCCATCAAAATCAACTTAGCTAGAGATTTTGATGAGGACTGCTCATTGGAATGGCTGATCAAAGAGAGTACAAAATTATACTCTATTCAGCAGTCCAGTGAACAGGGGGTGAAAAAGGAATCAAAACCCAAAATTATAGCAGAAACTAGGGTGTCACCTAAACCCCTCAATTTGGAGTCTAAAAACAGAACTTATGCAGAGGTGGCCAGTCAAAACAGGCCATCTCCACAGAGGTTTAATTCCGCCCCTCCCCCTACACAGGTTGAGGCGCAGGGAGACTATAACCAAAGTGGGGGACATAATCAGGTGAATAATTACTCACAAAGAGAATACCCACCAAATAATTGGTATCCGCGCAAGGGTAGATACAATAAACGGAGAAGATATTCTCAGGGTAACCAGACACCCCAGGTATATAATGCTCCCCAAAATACTAATACTGAACCAGCTGAACCCCAGGGGCAACCACGCCAGAATAGAAATAGTGGCCCTGATTCTGAGGGAACCCAATGGTCCAGGAATCAGTACAATGGGGCACCAAGAGATAGGCCCAGGGGTAGAGGTAACTTGTACAATCAGGTAGATATGCTGTTTACCCAATTAAATCGGTTGAGCGAACAAATCGCTAATATGAGTCAAAAATCTACGGCTCAGCAACCGAACAATACTTTTTTAGGGGTACAGCCAGTGGTCAGCAGTGGACCACAGGCACAGTCATAAATACTGCAGTATCACCTGAAGGGGAGGGGAGAGATATACAAAATGTAGTAATAAATATCAATGATACTAATCATGTTATCTCCCCACAGACCGGAAACGGACAAATTAGCTGTGACAATGAGCGACATCAGCCGGGAAAAATTAACCAAACTTTTCCTCTGCAGTGTTCTCTTAACATTATTTCCACAGATGCAGTACACAAGAACCCAGGTGACCTTGTCATAGGGGAAACAGGTAGGTATGAAATTTCCTCTGCATCGAATGACACAGCGGATCCAGGTAAAACGTGGCGAAGCCCACAGATGTACAAGAATGCAAATTTTATGTGTGAAATGATAGAAACTGCAGGAAGATATTATGTACTAGTTGAGCTGCAAGATTCAGTCTCCAACCCTATCAGGGGATTAATTGACACTGGGTCACAGGCAACTATCTTATCCCACAGGTACTACACACAGCTAAATGAGCTAACACCCCACAAACCTAAAATAAAAGAATTTGACGGTTCTCTAATAGGTGTTGGGGGTGACTCCCTAAAAGTTTACGGTACTGCATGGTTAAAATTTAAATTGGGGAACAGGGTCATAAGACACCCTGTCATTATAGTGGATCTGCCAACTGATCGTTTAATTATTGGTAGTGATCTCCTGAAACGATTAAGCACCATAATTGATTGCATAAATAATGTAATTTGGTCACAAGTTAAACGGCCTATCAATTATGAAAAATCTGGTATATCTCACGCCCGACATAGCTGTCACGTGGTAGAAGAGAAACCAGATGCTGTGGAGATTCATTTCAGGAATAACTCTGTACCTGAAATCACTATTCTACAAATAGATGATCAGACTCCTTTTAGTGGCTCTGATGGTAATACTTTTAAAATATCGCCTGGAAAGATAGCGAATATTTCCCTAGATAGCGATGTATTAACCATATCACTCCACAAGGGGGATCATAAAATCCCTAAAGGGGGAGACCATGCTCAATACCTCACAGGAATTGAGAGAGTTAAAGAGGATCTATTTATCCCTATACAAGTGCATGACCTTGGTAAAACCAAGTATGCTAAAATAAACTTAAAACAGGAAGCTAGCTATATAAGCGAAGGTTTATTAGCGCAAATAGCTGAACCTAAAGTGATTAAATATCTTTCTCCCCAAGACCACTGCGTCAACGGCCTGGATGACAGGTCTGAAAGCTATAACATCACAGCTAAGTGCTTATTATCTATCTCTATTGGTAATAAGTCAGTGAAGCACCTGTTTTTAGTTTTAAATACTCCCAATAATCAAATATACATTGGCAATGATATCTTACATAGATATGCCATACAAATAGATTTGATTAATTCTTGCCTCTGGAGCAGGTTAAAGGGGGACCCTGAAGTATTTCAGGATGAAAATGCAGCCCTGAAATCAAACCAGCAATTGCCATATGCTGTGAATATGCAGGTATCTAGCGATGTTATAATTCCTGCTGGGGCTGATAAATTTCTTTTACCCTTACAGGTAAAGAGAGGTCAGAAATTAAAAACTTCTGAAACACTGATTTGCCTCTCCCATAGAATTCAAAATCTAGGTGTCACAGTGACTTACACTCCTATGGTGAATATTGGAACTGTTCCAATACATATTATTGTGCATAACATGACCCCACAGGATATAACATTATCCAAGGGAACTACCATAGGATATGCACTGGAATCAAGTTATTACACTTTTGGATTCCAGAATAATGTAATTGGGCTAATACCTGAAGGATACTTAACTGAAGAACAATTAATAGAACAATCCTTTGCATCTATGCCAGAGGGTCTATTTAATGTTCAGTCTATTTATCCCTTCAGCTCAGAGGAAGGCATCTGTAAAATTGAAGAAGCCTCTCTAGTGTTTGATCAACCAATCAAACAGCAAGATTACCCTAATACCCAGAGTCATGGGAGCAATGTAAATTATAATCAAGGGGATCTCACCTCTAGGTTGGAAGAAGCCTATGAAATAGGACAGCCTGAAATCTTTCCAGGATTTCAGCAAATAGTCGAAGAGCAAATATACTTAGCTAATGGCTGTTCCAGCGATGATGAACGCCAACAGCTGCGAGAACTCCTAATGGAATACAAGGATATTTTCGCTAAGGATTCTTATGACTGTGGTACTACAGACTTGCACATTGCAAGGATACAAACAGATCCTAATGCGCCACCTGTATTTGTCAAACAATACAGACTTCCCTTAGCCTCATATGATTCTCTTGCAGAGATCATAAGGAATTTGGAAGAAAGAGGTATTATCAGACAGGTGCACAGCTCTTATAATAATCCTATTCTAGGTGTCCTTAAGCCCAATGGACAATGGCGTTTGTGTGCTGACTTAAGACAGCTAAACAAACGAGTATACATGTCTGGCTGGCCTGTACCATACATTGACCAGTGCCTAGCACAAATGCAGGGATCCAAAATATTCACTGCCATTGATTGTGCACAGGGATATTGGACCATAAAGGTACATGAAGAGGACCAATATAAGCTAGCATTCTCCTTCCAAAAGGTTCAGTATGCATTCCAGAGACTTCCATTTGGATACATAAATTCTGGACATGAATTTGCTGTATTCATGCATAAGGCTATGCCTGACGCATTGGAAAGGGGGACCTTATCTTATGTTGATGATGTTTTAATCAAAAGCACAGACTTTGAAAAACACATCGCAGAACTTAAACACGTCCTCAGCCAACTTAAAAGGGCAGGTGTCAAATTATCCCTGCAAAAAGCTCAATGGTGCCGTACTCGTGTAAACTTCTTGGGACATGAAGTTACCTCTGACGGATTAAATCCCCAAAAGAAAAAGGTGGAAGCTATAGTGAATTCTAAAAACCCAACTAACTTAAAGGAATTGAGATCATTCCTGGGCATGACAAATTATTCTCGCAAATTCATTGATAATTATGCGGAATTAGCTAAACCACTACTGCTTCTTCTGAAGAAAGATGTGAAATGGCACTGGAGTGAGTCTCAAGAGACAGCCATCAGAGAGCTGAAGAGAAAACTCACTCAAGCACCTTGCTTAGCGTACCCTGAAGGTGGCAAACCTTTCTTCTTAGAGACAGGTTACACAGATATAAGCATGAGTGCTGTGTTATACCAAAAGCATGATAATTTGAACAAAGCCATTGCTTATGCGAGCAAAAATCTATCCCCAGTAGAAATAAAATTTAGCGATTGCGAAAAAGCCCTCTTATCTACTGTATGGGCTCTACAAAATTTCCGCAGCTATATACAGGGCGAGAAAATTATTGTGGAAACGGCCCACCAGCCTTTGCTATATTTGCAAAGTGAGAGAACAAGAGATGGGAATTTGTCTAATAGCCGCATAACAGCGTGGACTCTTTCCTTACAAGGCTGGCCCTTAGAAATTCGCTACAAGCAGAATAAAAAGAATCCAGTCGCACAAGGGCTTGCTGAGCTCCACGACTGTACTGCTAGAGATCCTGGGGAAGAATTATCAGAAGATGATTTTCTGGAAGAACAATTGCTTTCCCCATATAAAATGTACAATGAGGACCATTGTCAAACATTACCTTGGGTATATGTTGATGGTTGTTCTTACCATGCCACTATTGATAATGAGCGCAGATTAGTCGCTGGCATTGGTATAACGGGGGCAAATGGATTCCCAAATATATCTATAGGTTTCAACATTGGACCAAGATCCAGTCAAGTTGCTGAACTAACTGCTGTTTTCAAAACCATTGGAATGGCTATTGAACATGGTATTCATGAATTTGTGATCATAACTGACTCAAATTATGTGCGTGACAGTTTTGTTGAATACCTGCCAACTTGGAAAAGAAATGGCATGCAGAAAAGCAATAACAAACCAGTCAAGCATGGCAAGTTGTTCTGCGAGATTGATAATCTGGTAGTATCCAATGATTTAACCATACACTGGAAAAAGACCAAGGGTCATTCCAGAGTTTTAGGTCCTGATAAGGAAGGCAATGACCTTGCGGATTCATTAGCCAAACAAGGAGCCATAACTGGAGAACTCCTTAATATTGACCATTTAATGGGTGCAATTCAGGTAGAAGCCATTACCAGAAACCAGGCAAAACAACAGAGTGAGCCTAACTTGGTACAATGGAGTCAGGATTCTCCTAGTGAGGACCTGATCACTAGTCAAAAAGAAGACCCCATTGTAGGCATCTTCTATAAACACATAGAAGATCCTGAAAGCAACCCCATCTCAAAAGATGATTGTATTGGCAAAGAAGATCTGAGAATCTTAATAAAATCTAGATCACAATTCAAGTTACAGGATGGTTTGTTAATTAGAACCTCCAAAACTGGCATCCAGCAGTGGGTAGTACCCACCAAGTTCAGAGGTCTAATGCTTCAACATGCCCATGATGCTCCCACATCTGGTCATCCGGGTGCCAAACTCACGTACGAAATATTGCGTGACTACGCTTTTTGGCCACACATGTTGAAAGATGTTCAAACCTACTGTCAAGGGTGTTTAATCTGCCCACAGTTCCAACCCACTGCACCAACGCATAGAGCGCCATTGCAGAAAAGGGGGATGGTAATGCCATGGTCAGATATACAAATTGATTTTATTGGCCCGGTAACAAGATCATCAAGAGGTAACAAATACATGTTAACCGTAACATGCCTGTTCACTAAATGGGTAGAGTGCATTAGTGCACCTAACAATAGTGCTGAAACATGTGCAGCGTTGCTCATCAACCATATATTTTCCAGATTTGGTTTACCCCAAAGAATCGAGTCAGATCGGGGGACCCACTTCACTAGCGAAGTGATGACCAAAATGTGGAAAATACTAGGGGTTAAAAGAAAGCTCCATATTGCTTATAGAGCTGCCTCAAGTGGTGGTGTAGAGCGTTACAACCAGTCCATTGTTAAAATCCTCAAAAAGTTTGTGAGTGAAACAGGTAAAGACTGGGATGTAAAACTACCTCTAGTCTTAATGGCATTAAGAGCAACTCCAAGTAGTGCTACCAAGATGTCACCTTTTGAACTGATGACTGGTAGAAGAATGGTTCTACCTCAGCATCTGCTGTACCGTACATCAGACCAAAACTTGATAAACGCTGCCAATACACATCAATATGTGGAAAACCTAAGGAAACACCTGCAACATGCCTTTGCATTTGCTCAAAAGAATTTAGAAAGAGCCGCAACTGCCACTAAAACCTATTATGATCTCAAAACATCCAAAAAGGAATATGAAATAAATGATAAAGTTTATCTTTATAACTTTGGAAGAGATCAGGTTAGGGAGAAGAAATTTCTTCCCTCATGGAAAGGTCCTTTCGTCATTACTGACAAAATATCTCCAGTGGCCTATAAAATACGGATCCCCAAAAATGAAAGTTTCATAGATAAATGGGTCCATATCAATCAATTGCGGGCATGTCATCCCAGATCCCAACTACAAGTCATAGAGGGAGAATGAAGTGTCATATCCCCAAATGCACTAAAGACATACTGTAATTTAAAGATGCCTAACTGATAAACATGAAGACTCAAAATCGACAGACTATCTACATAGAAGACTGTCTATGAGGTATACGGTTGATCCTCATCAAATACCACTGACTTTAAGCCAATTCAAATACATGTGTCCTACATCTATTTAAAATTGGAAGGGGGATTTATGTCAAGGTATATGTGAGATTAATAAATATATATTTTAATCATATATCTCAAGATTAATAAATCTGTATTTTTGATCACATATTTCACTGGTCAGAAAAAATAAAAATAAAAAAATGATTCATTCCTCTCAGACAAACTGACTTCAATCATGTTCAGCTCTTCCCCCACTTCTTCAATTGCACATGGTCTGTAGACAAAGGTTTGTTTCTGGGAGATCTCACACACTCAATATGTTAAATTATGCAATTGTATAATTTAGCAAGGAACTAAAATATAACACAGTTTCAGGATACAGGCAAATATATGGAGACGAAATGTCTGAATTACCCTTTTGGAACTGATCAAAAGCATAGTACTTACAGGAAATGTGCTGTATTAAGACTTTTACAACTACTCGTGGATTGACCCCATGTGGAGCAATAAAGGCCTTGGGAAACAAAGACAAATGCTAAGGTGTGAACATACAGAACACAGTGAAGACACATGGCTTACATTATGATTTCAAAGCAACTGTAGTTAGATTTCAAATAAAATATACTAGGGAAATAAATACAAGACATACAAATTTTGAAAGCATGAATAGCTTAGCCTCTGTGTGTTTAAGAACATGAATAGATGTTTATGGACCTGAAGAGAAGTGATCATTAACATTTATTTTTATTTCAGATCTACATAAACAGGATTTATGTATTCAGGAAGAAATACACAGAAATGTTACATACTACATCTGGGTGAATGCAGTATATCAGGAGTTTTAAATACTACCAATCTGGAGATATAAAAATAAGCTGTTATTTGCAAAGAAATGCCAGAATACTGATAAAATTATAATACATTTTAAGCTAATAATTAACAGTGTCAAATTATTTTAATATAATGCTAGATGATATTGATGTTTCATATCAAAATGATCAGGAAATTAATCTGATGCCGCTTCACCTATAATTGATATTGGGAAAGACTGGTGCAAGACATTATGGCAGTTATTATACATTTTAAAGAAAGATGTTTTAATGTATAACTGTATTTCTTTGTCATGCTGCATTTATTTGTACTGTCTAATTATAATGCTGCCACCCGGTGTTGCCACGAGAGAACTACAGCCAGAAAGATTTTTGGCTGTTGGAAATGGGATATCCAGTTATCCAATAGAGGGACAAGGTTTCGAAGGGCCACCCATATTTCACACCAATGATTACAATATATAGTGTATACAGAAGGAAGGAGAGAGACTGGTCTAAAAGTTTTTTTTGGTAACTGACTGAAATTGTTTTGCGTGGGACACAGTCAAACTACAAAAATAAAGTAGGCCATATTTCTCCTATTCCATTGCAATTACACTTATTTTATATGAGGTGTGAAATTGGATCCGTTGCGAAAATTGGGAACTGGATTGCTGTTTATTTGGGTGATGTATACAAGTTTTTTTTGTAAGATAAGTTATAAGCATAGCCACTACAGTAAAATTACAATTTTTGAATTGGAAAGAACAAATTGGGCTTTTAGATTGTATTATATAACCTTAAATAGCTCTTAGCCTGCCTGTTTGTATGCAAGCATTTAAAGTAAACATTTATTATTGCCGTATGTAGCAGAGTTAAGGAAATATTTCAAGTTAGCATTTCATAGCCTATGTATTGTTATACTAATCCCAATCCTAAATTGTTTATCTATGCAAATATATAATAATAATCCAGAAGTGTATATTGTATTTCAAATTGCTAGTCACAGCCTATATATTGTATTGTTGTTTAAATCTGTGTCTGATTGGCTAAGTAACTCATCTATGCAAGTTCTGATATTGTCAGTTAATTTTGTATTAGGATAAATTGCAGTTAAATAGCAGAATATATATATTATCCTATTGTTTTATAAACACTGTTTAGAATTGTATTGCTTGGATGTTAAAGGTTTTTAGTCCCATTGGGTTAAATAAATAAAAGGCTGAATTGTGAAGGTATATCTTTCTGGGTTTTGTAAGCAGGAATAGCATATCTTAAGAGTTGGTTTTAACGCATATAAATTTTGTTTCATTTCCTTTTATTGCGAATATACTTCAATATGTTTATGGATATTAACTAAATAAAAGAATTCAGATATTTATATTAATTGTATGGTCTAGTAGATGCATGGTTGATTAGGGTTTCAATTTTTAAGGAAAATTATTTTAAGATTGTGTTTATAACCCTGCCATAAACTTATATATTATTTGGATAGCACTACTAAGATTTTCATAAATATACTGACAATACACACACACCGTAT